>NC_056735.1:284998644-285298644 GCF_019279795.1 Protopterus annectens | reverse complement strand
TTTGCACTCAACAAGCAATAGTCATTTTTTATTCACGGCAAAGGTCTCCAACTCAGTACAGTACCTTCTTATGAAATGTGCAACTATCCTTCTTTACACAAGGCTCCCACTCTTGGGTTCCTTCTTCTCAACAAAGAGTTTATTTGCACCTTACAAAAATTCCCCAGTAAAACTTCACTCCTATTCACAGGGCAAATAACACACAGTAGAAATGTTGCAAGTTTTACTTCTGTGGATCAGTATTTCAGAACTGCTTCCAAATCAGCATAATATTAGCACTTTACACATTGCTAAGACTGTAGTTAAAACATGCAGTGTACTCACATTTTTGGGAACTGTCTGACATAGTTTTCTCAAAATGATTTTCTCAGGTCACCCTAGTGTTCACTTTTTAAAGTTGTCTGAGCTACTTTCTCAGAAAGTGTGTACTTTCAACACTATACATTCATTATTGATTTACTTTTTAAGCAGAGCATTTTTCCGTAGTTTGCATTCACTAGCAAGACTTTCTTACAGTTGAGGAGTTTACACAGCTTTCTCCAAGGCACAGATAATTTGATACCACAGTGCATTTCTTTGATTTTATTTCTTTGTTTAAAGACAGCAAACTATCACTCTAGTTTGAAAGTTCTCCATATATTTGACATACTCACTACTTCATTCAGTACTTTCTCTTATCTCTATTCTTTTTTCCTCTCATTAGTATTTCTGAGGACATACTTCACACTGCAAGAACATTTTTCCAACACATTTCTTTCTTTAGTAAAGTATATTTACTATGCAAGCCTGCCATCAATTTACAACAAATATCTTTTTGCTGAGCAATCTTGCAACAATTTGCTATGTACTTTTTAGTAAACAACCTTTTAGTAGTTCATATCAGTTTATCCCACAACTGTTTTCAATCATACAATTATTTTAAACTTGGTTTAAAACGTGTTCTACTATTACTCACAGACTCTGCTTTGGTTCTGCATCTGTTTCTGTCTCTGGCTCTTACTGTATTTGACTGTGACAAAAGAGATACATCTTGACCAGGATTGTATTCTACACACTAAATACACTGACAATGATAATACCAATTCAGTACATAAGTCACTATCACTACAAACACCGGCATTTATAAGAAATGCATAGTACATTCAAGATAGGTGACTGGGTGCAAGAATATTTTCTAAAATTAGATGTGAGCATTGTAAAATTTAACTACTGCCCTCTTCAGTACAAGTGGCCTAAAATTGCAAAGGCAGGCTGGAGAATGTAAAATGTATATGGTTTGTTATGGTTAAGTTGAATATGAGCAATAACATACAATAAAATACATTATAAGAATTTCTGGGAGTCCTTAAATACCCTACAATTGGTTGATTTCTAACCGGTCAACTGTTTTGCCCCAAATTTCATTTATCAGATGTCACTTTTCCTTGACCATGTCTGCTATTCATATGATTCACATTACTCTGTGAGATCACACTTTGTTCTGTAGCTATTTCTCACAGTTGTATGTCAGTGAAGTTATACAGTGAGGGGTTAAGTCTCATATATGGGGGTGTAGAGGGCCATGTACCCATGTGAAAAACATGATGTGTTGTTGTTGCAGTGTGGTAATTCAGGGAAATGGTTTCCAAAATTTTAGGACTGATAAGCTTGAATTTGATAGGATGGGAGCTGTCTCTGTGTCTCAGTAGTAGAACCATGTCCCTTAGAGATTTATAATGACAAAATCTGTCAGGATAGATGCCTTGCTGTATTAAAAGACTCATCACCAGTAAACTCTATGGAATTCTTTAAGCTCCTTGCATTTCATACCTGAAAACTGTGGTCCTCAGCTGTTTGCCGCGTTTATATCAAGTTATCGAAAGATGAAAATAGCGAACGCTATTTCATCAAACCTAAAATATCTAAACCACATAATATCAAATATTCAGAACAACAATTTTTTTTCCTTGAGAATAAATTTGCTATTCCGAAACACATACACACAACACAAGCACACCTAAAAAACATCAATACACACACATACACTTATAATCCTACAACTAACCCTAAACTATACTATACAGACACTACTATCTATCCACTTACCTTAACCTAAACCCTAACCCTAAGGTCTGTCACCCACGCCCTAACCCTAACTCACTTAACCCGCCCCTAACCCGCGCCCTAACCCTAACTCACTTAACCTGCCCCTAACCCTAACTCACCTAACCTGCACCCTAATCCTAACAACCATACAATCACACACTTACCTGAACCTGACTCATAAATTTCCACCACAGCACTGAAAATAGCGAAGCCACAGAACCGGCCAACCAAATTCTTTCCCTAGGAAAGAATTCAATGTTCTGCAGCTTCGCTATTTTTAGCGTTCACTCAAAATGGGTCGATATTAGAACATTCAAAGTTTTAAAACACAAACTAACCCTGTTTTCCCTAACCCTTCCTCTCTGGCCACCCTAAGTATCCCAATTACTCCATACCAATAATCACTGATGTGTTTCTTTGCCAGGTGAACCTCTCAACTTCTCATGGGGTACAGCCTTGATTCATAGAGTAGTACTAGGCTAACTGCCCTTATGGGCCATTTTCAGCCTAGACAATTACCCCATGGGAGAATCAAACCCTGCACCTTGTGTTTGTAAGGTAAATACCTTAACCATTATGCCAATATCCCACCCAATTTGCAATTACTCATAGTGAAACGTCTGGAAAGGTATATCAAAAAAGGTGGAAATGGACCAAAAGCCATCATTCTGAGACAACAAGTTAAGCGCCATACCTTGGAGGTACTCTCTCACCCTGGCCACTTCATATTATCCAAGTGGCTGATCTGTCTGATGACCTGGACTGATTCCTGGCCATGGCTGGGGACACAGGCAGATGCCCTGCTTCAATGCTGAAAGTTGTCACAATAATAGCCCAAGGTAGGACTTCCAAGATGGTTGCACATTGAGTAACAGCATAATTCTAGCTCTCTCAGTGTGAAAACAGTAATTTAGCAGAGAAAGCCAGTGAACCTAGATTTCTGGGTAAATTTCAGTAACTGGCTAGTAAGTGCATTGCCTGGATGCCAGGTAAAAAGAAATACAGATGACATAAAGGAAAATCAGCTACAAAAGGTGACAAAAAAACCTGACTGGTAAGAACACTGCAGCTATTCAGCAAAAAGAGTGCAAGTTCCAGACATGAATTCCAGTAACCTAGAGGAAAGAATAAGGCAAATGCACACAGACCTGACTAAAACAATTGAAAGACTGATGGAGTATATCAACTCAAACAATAAAAAGGTGGAAAAAATGGAAGAAGCTTTAAACAGATATTCAGACAAGGTGATAAAATTGCAAAACTCAGAGGCTGAGATGAAGAAATGGCTGGCTGAATATAAGACTGTACAAGAAGAGATATGTCAAAAAATAATAGAATTAGAGGACAGAGCAGGGAGGGAAAAGTTGAGATTTTCCACTATATCTGAGAAACTGGAAGGAACAGACTGTATTAGTTTTATGAAAGCACAAATAAGCAACTGGACTGGTATTCCACAACAAAAATCATTAACTGAGGGGGAACATCATGTTTGTGCTCCAAACCTAGCCATGAGAAAACAACTCAGACTTTTAATAGTAAAGATGCAATCTTACCAGCATAAGGAGTTGATACTGATAAAACTGTGAAAGAAGGACAAAGTACAAAAAGTGGGAGATAGCAGAGCATTTCTGGAGAATGACTACTCATTGTACACCAAACAGAACAGGAGTAGATTTATTGCATTATTCGGGGAATGTTGAAAAGCAGGCATGAGATTCAAACTGTTATACCCAGCTATCTTTAAAATATTTTCCCCCTAGAGGAACAAAATCATTTTTTGATGAAGTATCTGCTAAGGAAGAAATACAAAAGTTTCTCCAGCAAAAAGTGAGCTGTGAAACAAAAGGAGATTCTGCTTCTTGTTCTTCTGGAAATAATTAACAGACTATTCCAGTGAAATGTTTCCAGTGTTTTAATGGAAAATGCTTGAGAAAGGGAAAAAAACACAAGCGTTGACTAGAAAATGTTGGGAATGAAGCAGAGACAGGATTTGGGAGATGGAGGTGAACAGAAATAGAACAAGAAAAGTTGGAAATATGGGACTTTCTTGGACTTTGTTAAACTTGTAGGAGACTCTAAAATATATGCACTACTTCATGTCATGAATGTTTGGAGAATAAAATCAGTAACTTGGAAATGGACAAATGGGGTTACAAAGCAACATGACAGAACAAGAAAATCTGGAAATACTGGACGTTTTTAAGACTTTGTTAAACTTGTAGGAGACTCTAAAGCATATGTCTTACTTCATGTCATTATTGTTTGGAAAAGAGGGGAAGAGGAGGGGGAAAGTTAGATGTAAGTAAAACAATTTTTTTCTTAATAGTACTATTTTGATGGTGTATGGTTTTCTTTGTATGTTATAAAGTTTTTTCAGTTATTTTTAAGTGTAATGGGGATACCATGTAAATAGTTGTTCTTGTTTTTTTTTCCTTTCTCCCTTCTCTCTTTCTTCAAGTTTAGTTTTAAAAAATGTAGGCACTGTAATGTAAAAATAATCTGGTTAAAAGTGCATGACAAAATTTAAATTAGTGTGCTTTTTCTCATTCTTGTATAGTGGAATGACTGGGTTAAGTCCATTAGCTTAATCTAGTAACATGTTTTAGGAGGAAGCAAGTAAATAAAAAAGAATATTGAATATTATAAGGCATTTTTTTCTAGTAAACAAAGGTATGCTTGGCAGTCTTATGTCTGTTTTTTTATGTCTCCAGCAACAACCTGATAAAGAGAAATGGCTTGGAGAAAATGTTTCCAAAAGCATTCAGGTGTTTTCCCAGCTGAGAGACCTATAAAGATAAAACACACCCAGACAGCACTTAATAGAATTATATGTGCTTTAGCATATATAACCTTTCTATCAGGTTATCTCAAATGTGTGAGCGTCAATTTGAAACTTTTGTTCCCATTAGGAGGGTAAAAATTCAATATTTACAGGTGTACATAGTTGTATGTGTTATTATTAAGTTAATATGTGGGGGTATTGGGGGTGTGTTTGTTTTTTTGTTACAGGGTTTTCAATAAAACAAAAAGTTCTATAAGATGTGACATAGGCTCAAATGGAGATGACAACAAGCAACTGTATAAAAGATGAACCTGCCAAACAGTACATGCATGTAACACAAACGCTGTACCTAGACATTTAACAAAAACCTGTTATACCTAAAAGGTGGGAATAATACATTTTCAAGAAAATGATGCTTTCTATAATTTCTTGAAATGTTAACAGCCTCACAGATAAATACAAAAAAGAAAGAGTAGTGAACTATATTAAAAATGTAGAGTGCGAATAGCTATACTACAGGAGACACACTTGGAAAGAACTGAACATGTGAATTTGATAAAGAAAGGTTTTCAGGATGGTTATTCAGTGGAATACCTGGGGAAAATGAGGAGAGGAGTACCTACATTAACTGCAAGAGGAGCTCCAATAGTAATAGAAGGGGATAAAAAGACAATAATGGTAGGTTTGTAGTAATAAGTGGCTTCTGGCAAGGGAGGAGGATTAAAATGACATGTATTTATACTCCACCAAAAACTGCTATAATGGAGCTTAAGAAAATTCTGGGAGAAATAATCATCTTTCAGCAAGGAATATTACTTATAGGTAAGGACTGGAATTTGATTTGCAACAGTGAAGATGAGTGTGGAGGGCCCAGAAGGGAAAATATAACAAAGGAGAGTAGATTTTTAAAGAAATTTATGAAAATGTTTGGCATGGAAAATGTGAATTCAGTACTAGGAGTCTGGAATGAATTCAAATAGTATTCTCCAAGAAACAAAAAGTGGGGTAGCCTAGGCAGCATTTACACTTCATAGTAATATGTGCATTGAAGGTGTGTAGAAAATGAAAACACTGTCATCTGTGTTAGTATGTCAGGCAGGATATTTATGCATCTTCTCAGATTAACTTGTACTGTATGCCAGCTTGCCTAATTGCGAAAATGTAAATAAGTTTTTTTTAATGTTGAGTATTTCCCTGTGTAAACAGAATGTTTAAAGAATATGACAGTGTTCAGATACATTTCCAACTGCGCATGTTGAAATCAGCTGAACACTGAGTGATGTCATTAGACTGCTCCTGTTTGCTAAGTGATTTAAACAATTGATTGACAGGAAAAGAACTATTTCAAACAGCGGACATTTATTTTTAAAAATATGACAGTTGAGACTGCTGAAGACAGTTGAGCTGGCAGTTAGTCAAGTACTAATCAGTTTTATCAAGTGCTGCGCAGTCAGTGGATACTCAGAAAAGAGAACTCACCAAAAACTGTAAGCTTATCTTTTGCCTTGCTGTTATATGTTAGATTAGATCAGGGACAGTATTATTTTTTTAGATTAGGAAAGCTTAGTTATTAAGATAGTGTTCTTCTGAAATATTGGACTCTTATCCTGCAGTTTAATTTTACATTTCTGGTGACTCAGTTCTGGTGCTTATTGAAAGTTATTGATTTACATTCTTGTAATAATTTTACTTATTATTAAATGTTTTTCATTACTTTACATTGTGGCTGGAAAAAAGTGCTTTTCTTTAGAGATTAGAGAGTGCTTCTACCCGACTGATACTCTCCAGGTCATTTATGTTGATGTTTAATTTCCATAATTGGACACCCCTTTAGAATGGCATGAAGACACTGTCATTGGTGGCAGCATTACCATATTGTTTTGGGGAATGGAAACAGCTGTGTCAGGCTTTCCCAGAAGTGTTTGGATGTATGACATTTAAATTTACTTTGAGTGTGAGTGTATCAGCAGTCTTATACTGGGACACTTTGCTTTGAAGTGTGTAATAATAAAATACATTTGAGGCGGACAGAGGTATATAGTCCAGTGCCAGGAAAATAGAGCATGTTCTTGTTGTGCTCTAAGGGGGAAATTGTGAAATATTACTTCTGTTTAAGTGATGGTCTCATATTGGAGTCAGTAGTGAGGAATGAACCTCCTTAGTTACTGACCCAGGATAGTAAGGGATGTCACATCTAATAGGTGTGAATCTGGTGAGAGATAGCAGGAATTCCCAGAAGGTCTTGATACACACCAAATAACTATTTCATATCATATGCCAATAATAACTAAAATAAAAACACAGGGTAATGAAATGAAAATGAGACACTGGCGCTTTCCCACCTATCTGATGAAAAGAGAGTAATTTAAGGAATGGGTAGTGGAAATTATTCAGGAGCTATTAGAGAAGATAGAAATTTCTTCTGAAAAATATAGCTAGGGAGTGGGATCAAATTAAAGTAGAGTTTAAAAATAGGGTAGAAATAAAAGAAAGGGAGGTAAGGTTAAGAAGTTACAAGAATTATTTAGAGGGACTGACAAATGTTAAAGTGTGGCAAAATAGGGGGAATCTTATAGAACAGAAATTGGAGCAACTGCAGAATGCTAAACAGAAAATAAGGTATTACTCTGATAGTATGCATGAGTTTGAAAAGATTGCTGTTAAGCAACTGTTTTGATAAGAACTCTAGAGCACAATACCTTTTAGCAGAACAATTCATGAAACAGAATCTAGAAAGGGCTGTCACCAAGCTTAGGGAGCCTATAAAAAGCAAGATAACAAGGGATCCTGTAGAAGTGTTAAAAATATTTCAGAAATTCTATGGAAGTCTACATAAAGCGGAGAAGTTTGGAAATCAAGAAAAGGTACAAATGGAAATGTTTATGGAAAAATTAAATTTGCCAAGGTTAGAGGTGGAGGAGGCTAAATTACTAACAGTTAAGATAGGAGGAGATGAGATAAAAATGTTGATGTATAACCAATCTACAGGAAAGTCCCCAGGAATGGATGGTATTTCTGTAGAAGTATGGAAGCTAGGAGGGAAAACTGATAAAGATCTGGAAGGTTTTGTTTATACCAACATCCTGGAAGAAAGCGATGGTAGCTGTAATACCTAAAGAGGGTAAAGAGCCATCAGATCCAGTTTCATACAGGCCCAGTTCAATACTAAACCATGATTATAAAGTGTTTATGTTTATAATGGCTAAAAGAATGGCAAAAGTGATGCCAAAATTGATAGATTTGGATCAATGTTGTTTTGTGGAGGGGGGCAAACATTTGACAACAGTAACAGAACATTGATGATCCAGTGGGAAGCAGAATGCAAGAAAATACCACTGTTTTGGGGGGGGGGGTCTTGATGCAGAGAAAGTATTTGACAGAGTAACCTGGGACTTTATGAGGAGGGCAATGGAAGCAATTGCATTCCCTGATAAAATTATAAGGTTGATTAGGACTATATATTAGGGATCTGTGGCAAAAATTAAAATGGGTGGGGGTCCTCTCTGATAATTTCTGCTTGAGCAGCAGAACCAGGCAGGGGTCTCCTCTCCCTTTTTATTTGCATTATATTTAAAACCACTGGCAAAGAAAATAAGGGACTCAGAAATTCAAGGCTATAATTGGTATGGTAATCAAAAAAAGCTTGCTCTATTTGCAGATGGTATTATTTTATACCTGACAAAATATGAAATGGACATTACAGTGTTGTGGAACATACAGTTTCAAATCTTTTCAGGATAGAAAATTAATGAAGCTAAAACAAAGGCAATAACAGTAAATTATGTACCCACACAGAGATTGGTTCAGCAATATCTATATTTATGGGGACATGATAAATTGAAGTATTTAGGAGTATGGATTAAAAATCATTCCAGTGCGGCAACTAAGGATATATAGCAAGAGACTAAACAAAACATAACATAAAACTGAGAAAATGGAGGCTCTGTGATAAGGATATCGATAGTGATATACAAGAAGTTCCCTTTAGTTTTATACACAAGTCAGGCATGTTTTTATCAACCAGAGGGCAAGTTATGGAAAGCAATTAATAAAGAGCTGAAAGATTTTATCTAGGAGGGGAAGATGGCAAGAGTCAAGTGTGATAAGCTTAGTCTCCCAAAAGAATGCAGATGGGTGTTACCTGATTTGAAGGGGTATTTCAGAGCAACACAGTTAAGACTCCTATACATAGCACAAGCAGAAAACTATAATTCAAAGTGGAAAGAGACAAAGATGATATGGGGGGAAGTTCAAGAAACAAGGCAAGACTATGATTTTGGATGCAGACCTTCAAGGAGAATAACAATAATCATACAAAATATTATATTCATAAAGTAGCAGAAAGTATTCTAAGAACTAAGCTAACATGGGAATGGAGAAAGGAGATTCTTTCGACAGGGATAACAGCAATTAGGGATACAGACAACAGGTAAGAGGGGGATGGTATTTATTGGAGAAAACTGGCAAAGGAACCAAGGTATTGGGAGCAAATAACTAGAAAGGGAAAAGTAACAGAATGGGAAAATGCTAAGAACATATTTAGACTGCAGGTTAGAGATTGCCTTCCCTATCAAGGAATGATATCAGAATATAGGCAAAGAGAAAGAAATAGGGGGCCCTAAATGAAAGACCAGCAATGATAGAGTTTTTAGTAGAATCTAGAACAGAAGCTGCCATTAAGAAATGAATAATTAGTACAGTATATAGAATATTACATGATAACTATAAGAATCTGTCAGAAGAGGTTAGAAAGGACTGGGAAGAGAAATTGGGTAAGGAATTCACAAAGAAATAATGGGGAATGTATGTATGTCTCTCAAATATACAGAGAAGTCTAGAAGATTTAGGATCTTTGCCTGAAAGTGTTTATATAGTTATTTTTATACCCCAAGTAAACTTCAAAGAATTTTTTCTCAGGTAAACAGCAAATGTTGGCAGTGTGATAGGGAAAAAATAGGTAACTGGGAATATATTTTCTAGGAATGTAATGAATTGGCAGACTTTAAAGATTCCCTGCAGACTGCTCTGTCAGATATACTGGGTGAAATTGGTGTAAATAAGGAATTTTTTTTGAGCTATGATAAAAAATCGGAATTGCCTAGACATAGTAAGGCCTTGCTGAGTCTAATTATGGTGGCTGCCAAAAAAGCAATTACAAGAAAATGGAAATCAGAGTCTAAACCAACCTTACTAGAAGTATCAAAGATAGTAACAGAGAAAAAACAAGTGGAATTGGGATCTTTAGAAAAGTGTTGTAGCAAATTACATAGGAAAAAAATGGGAATTGGGGGATCAATAAATGCAGAGGAGGAACGAGGTTTAAAAGAAGGCAGGATTTGAATGAGCTATGTAATGGCTGACTGACAATGACTGGATATATTATGACTGATATATTATGTTTGCAGCTACAGTTGTGTTAGCATAGTTTTTAATGTATAATATTTACAACTGAAGTTGTGTCTGTATGGTTTATTTTCATTTATATAAATGTAACATTGCCTATGTCATACGTGATAATTTAATAGAGATGTTTCTTGTATAAAAAAAATAGCTTAAGGGATATTAACCATTATTTACTAGTCTATCTTGAATGTCCTTTATGAGTTTGACTCCCATGCAAGAGAAGGATTACAAATGAGATTTTCTAAATTCATAAGAGAGATGTTTAACATAAAGTACAAAGACCGAAAGTAATCTATTCTCCCTTTGTTACAGAACGTTAAGAAATACCTTAATTTGATCTAGAAGGCTTAAGTGCAATAGACTTAGAATGGATGACTTTCACGATACCTGAAGGAATAACATGATACACCAAATGAACTGAGAGCTTACGGAATGGTCTGCTAAGAAACATAAAACAATAAACACAATTAGTAAATTTAAAAAAATGACAAAATGAGATGGCTAACAGGGAATTTGCCAATTGGAAGAACATATTTTCCTGAGGGAAGCTCAAATGTAATGTTCACTTTGTTTTTCTAAATGTGATGTATGAAGTTATGCATTTTCACATCAAGTACATGTTCATACGGGTCTGTATTATATTGTCAAAAACTACATACAGCGAATGGCTGTTCATTGAACAGAATGCAGAGAACAGCCATTCATTGATCGTTCGCTGATGTGAACGTTTTTCACAGGGCAGGGAGTTACTTGCCCACCACAGTGAATGTCTCACACACACACTACATTATTTCAAACCCACCAAGGTGGGAGGCTATGCCACCCACACCCCCAAATTCCCTCCTACTTATATATACCAACTCCAAGACTGCATTACAGTGGGGAAAAGGGTAAATTTCTAATGGTGGCCAACTAACTCCCTTCCCTATGAAAAACATTTACTGATGTGAACATTTGATGAACGTCTGATTGATGCATTGTGTTTGATGAATAGCTGTTTGCTGTAAGTAGTTTTTGACAATATGATTTAGACCAACTCATACATATCTCAGTCAACTATGATTTTCCCACAGACCATCTTTGCTAGGTGATGGTCTAGCACTAATTCCCTGTCCCTTTCCAGCCAAGGAAAGGGATCAGTCTTCCTGTCTATAAGTCCTCCATTTTCTGGCCGGCTCACTAGACATCCAAATGTGTTACAGTAGAGCCATTGCAGCTACAAATCATTCCTCAGTGGCAGCAAACCTGCAGGATGAATTCCTGCATGTCCAGCCAACACAAAACTCTGCTAGTTTCTATACATAATAGAAAGAATATTGCTTTTGTTAGGAGCACAAAATGGCAAGGCATGCATGAAGACTACTGATATGTTTGTGATTATGTCCTGTAACATTTGGAAAAGCTAACCATGTACTCTTCATAAATCCTAAAACAAGGAATATGGCATGGGCAAGTAATACATATTGTCAAGTGTTCTAGCATGCTTGTGCAATCTGTACGTTTTAAAAAACAATGCCTTCTTTTGTATAACATCACCCTAACTCACCTAAATACAAATAATACAACTTCAAGAATACCTGCTACAGATTACATTAATCTTAACGTCTTGATTTTTAATTTCTCCAAGTCTTTTGGGTTTCTAATACCATGACGAGAATGGACCCCATTCCTAAGTCAAAGTATGATTAAAGTTCATAAAATTAGTATTGTTTCATTCTTTAATGTTAGCCAGAAGTGCTCTTCACAGCACCTGCCATATGCCCAGTAATGACTCCTTCTGCAATTCGTATGGCATTACATGTATTGGTAACATATCTAAATACGTTTGCAGATTCATTTTTATAAGACCCGTTGCTCCTACTAGTACTAGAACAGTCTAGGTATCTTTCTTCCACATTGTTCTGATTTCTATCTAGTTTTCTTGCATCTGTCTTTTGAACTGTTGGTAATGGCTGATCCCATGTGATGTAGACCATCACTTTCTATGATGCTTTGTGGCTCATGTTTCCAGTGTTTTTCAGCTACTTCAATATTACAGTGTTTGCAGAATCCCTAATACAACAGTCTTGCCACATTATTATGCCTTTCAGTATACAGTCCTTCTGTCATTAGTATGTCACCACCAGCAACAAGGTGTGCACTGGTTTCCAGTTCTGTTTTACAAAATCTACATTTGTCTGTTTCTCCCACATGGTCAATGGACGTTGTAAACCAATGTGTATGCGGGCCACTATCTTGGGCCGCCAATATTGACCTTTCTTCTTTTGGTTTGAATTTGCCTCTCCTTAACCATTCTGCATTCGATCCTGATCAACATGAGGTTGTTCCAGGAGTTTTCTATACTTGCAACTATATTTATGCATTTTCCACATTTCTTGCATTCTCATCTGATCCTTATCTTATATTCTTTCTTTTGTTTTTTGGCATATTCAGTTGCTACCTGATTTTTATCTGCTTCTGGTTTGCTTTCCATTCCCGCTTAATGCCAATATGCTTCTGCTAGACTAAGCAGGGAAGCCATCTTAGATTTAGTCTTCTCATGTTTTAAAACGTTCACTATGTTTGGGTCTTGTGAGGTCAGTAGATATATATGCAGTCCCACAATTGCAGATCTATACATGTAATCAATTTCAAACAGGCCCATACCTCCTTTGGAATGGAGAATATTTAATCTTTGTATACAGTGATTTTTATAAATCATTTGATAAGCATGAAACTGCAGTGGTGGTGCTGCGATACCGTTGTCGCCTCACAGTTAGACATTGCACGTTCGATTCTCAGTTAGAGCGTCTTCTGTGTGTTGACATGTGTGAATGGGCGTTCCTTCGTTGAAGGTTGTGAGTTAGGCCCGGCAAGCCAGCACGTAAAAATCTACTGCCAATCATTAGCGGACCGGAGTTCCGTTGTGGCGACCCCTAACCGGGAAAAGCCGAAAGACAGTTAGTTATTTGATAAG
The DNA here is from genome assembly GCF_019279795.1 of Protopterus annectens. Lineage (NCBI taxonomy): Eukaryota > Metazoa > Chordata > Ceratodontiformes > Protopteridae > Protopterus > Protopterus annectens. The sequence goes on along the minus strand of NC_056735.1, from coordinate 285,285,418 downwards.
CATGAAGCATCCTTCTTGTTTTCCTGTCAAATCTATCCAACACCTTTTGAGGCTAGTCAATCACTCCAAAATTGTAAGTTAGGACAGGAACAGGAAATTGGTTTATAGCTTGCACTTTGTTCCTAGATGTCCACTCTGGTTTCAGGATTAATTTAAGTCCTCTAAAATATTTCTTACTAAGTTTTATTAGCATGTGTTCATGTTTTATTTATGTTTGATGCTTCATCAATTCCCAAATATTTAAAGACTCCCTCTTGTTCATTTTCTTTTAAATAACATTCCTGTCCCAAACTGCTGCTTTCTTGGTGCTGCAGTTTTCCTGCTTTAAAGGTTGCTATGGCACATTTATCAAAACCAAATGACATTCTTATATCATCTGAAAAAGTTTTGACTACTTGCAGTTGTGCTTCAAGTTTCTCATCTAATGAGCTATACTGTTTTAAATCATCTACAAAGAGAAGAGGAGAAGTCTTTACACTGTTGTTTTCCGGGAGCCAAATTATAGCCATTACCTAATCTGTTAAGCAGACAGATTAATGGGTTAAGGGCAAGGCAAAAGAGCAGTGGTGACTGAGAGTCACCCTGGAATATCCTCCCTTGAATCTTTATCCCTGGAATAATAACTTGTCCTTTATCATGGCTTAATTGCAAAGTGGTTTGCACTGTTTCATGGTTGCTGTGATGTAGTTTATCAGTGTAGGGTGTATCTTATTCATTTTTAAGCACTCTTTTATCCATGAATGTGGGATACTGTCAAATGCGTTTTTGTAGTGTATCCATGCCATACTTAGATTCTTCCCCTTTTTACAGTTCTCTACTATGACTTTATTTAACAAAAAATTATCCTTTGTTCCATATGACTATCTTTTATTACCATTTTGTTCTATTGCCATAACTGAGTTTTCTTCTAAATGACAATAACCTCTGTCTGCATCAATTCCGGTGTACAGTTTACACGTCATCGGAAGGCAAGTTATTGGTCTATAGTTTTTAGGGGAGCTTGCAGGTTCGCTCTTAAGTAGGAGCATTGTTTTTCCTGTTGTTTGCCAGACTGGTGTCTGTTCGAGGTGCACATATAAACAGTTCTTACTCATGGCTAAATCTTTGTGCAAAGATGTTAATACTTTTAGCCAGAAATTAGGCACTGCAGCTGGGCCTGGGGTTTTCCAATTAGAGGCTTTTCCTAACTTTGTTTCAATCTCTCTGGCCGTTACTTCCTCCCATTTCACATCCTGTACATTTAAATTTCTTATTCTTTCTTTTACTTCTTCTATCCATTTAGCATGTTTGTTATGTTTCACAGGATCTTCATAAATATTTCTCCAAAATGTATCTATTTCTTCTTTTTTTGGTGGCCTTTCAATTCCTTTTACCTTGTTTCTCATTTCTCTATAAAACTTTTTTGGGTCATCAACAAATTGCTTATTTTGTACTTTTCCTTTATATTTATCTATGTTATCTTCTAAGTTTTTCTGCCTTTGCTGATGTTTTTAGTTTATTATTTGGGACAGTGCACAATAAATACTGATCCTTTATAACACTGCACATTGCTTTTATCACATCTATCTTTCTGAGAATTTTTGTTGACCTGTTCCCTTTTCTATACACTTCTAACAGACACTTCATGTCTTAATTGTTTTAGAGTTTTCTCTATTTGATACTTCCATGATGGCATTTGATTTCTCCCGTCCTTTCCTTTACTACCCTGTTCTTGTGGTAAGACTTTATCTGTTATTAATTTGGCTGCACAGTAATGTATCCTATTTACTTCTGTTAATTAACATACATCTCTATGCACAGTCCTAATTACTGTGTTCATTTGTTTTATCAAATTTCTAACTTTTGGGGTTTTATTGACCTTCTGCAGTCTATTTCTTTTGTTGATCTTACTATGTCTCTCCATCTCTATTAAATCAAGCAACTCTTCTCTTAGAACATTTTCTTCTAAACTGAGGGCACATTCTTTGTTCTCCATTTCCTGCGGGTATTCTATAGAAAGTTTCAGAGCATCTTCCTGTACCACGTTCTCTTCAGCTTCACCATGTGTCATCTGTTGCTCTTTTATATGGGAACTCACTGGCCTATCATGCCATGACATTGACTGTGTCAGAGTTGCCACAGTTTCCTGAACTTTCCCTGTATACTGTATAGCTTCAACTGAATGTTTGTAGTGGTTTCGTATGGTAGGCTTTAAAGTATCTTCAGATGTCAACTGATTAGATGCTTTTTGTTCCACTAGTTTCTCCTTAAATTGAGTGTCCATTGCTCTATCCTGTTGTGTTGTTATCCGAGTTAAATTTTCTACACTAAATCCTTCACTTTGCAGGTAATCCATAACGTCAGTTTCTATTTATTTAACTTCTCCATTACTAATCTTCTTTTCTACTTTTCCTCTTTGTTTTCTTATTTTTTTGTATTGTAAAATGTTCCATATCTGGATCTCTTTGCCTGTATATCTCTTCAAATATCTTTGGTGCTGCCCTTTTTGCATTGATTAGTTTTGCTTTCAACTTTCCATAAATATTGCACCATATTAAATCTCTTTTTCTTTCCCATATCCATATTTCTTCTTCAGATGTCTCCTGCTCCTCTTGTTTCTCCTTATTTTGGGGACAAGTTGTTCCATCATGTTGTGATATAACTTGTGTTAGACTTTCTACACTGAATCCTTCACTTCGCAAATATTCCACAACTTCAGCTTCTATTTTTTAACTTCTACTTGGCTAATCTTCTGTTCTACATTCCCTCTTTGTGATCTTGTTATTTTTTTTGTTAAATATTCCATATCTGGATGCATTTGCCTGTAAGAACACCTGCTACTGATTATGTTAATCTTACCTTCTTGACTTTATACATACACACCTGCTGCTTCATACCTCATCCCTACTTATTAATTTCTACTGTGTCTTCAGTACTTACGTATTATTGCAACCAGGTTCCAAACACGTAATACCTAGACTTTGTTTTGTTTCCTTGAGGCTACTTGGGCAGGCAGTGATAGAACTCTGTGGGAAGACCCCAATGACTTTTACTCACTGATGGGAGCTGTTTGAAGCAACAACTTTTTAAGTGCATGACATCAGTTAGGTACACTTTTACATTTCTCTACAGAAAAGTGCATTGCACTTTGCGAGAAATTAAGGGGAATGTGTCTCCAAATTAACAAGTAAAGTGGATGAGGTGTTTTCTAAGGGGAAATTGCCACTTAATGCACTTGCCGGTGAAATCTGTCATCCTAAACATACCCGTCAAGCATCCACAATTCTGTATGAAGTCTTGTTTTCATATTACATTTGCAGTACATGTGTTACACATGAAAGCTGCATTTGTTTGGCAAACAATTGAAGACATCATGCACCATATTAATGATACATTTTTTACTTTCGAACTTCATATACATCAGAAAATGTATGTTAATGCAAACATGTTATTGGAGCAACTAAATTTATAACAGCAGTATGTAAAAATCAGTTTCCTTTTGTAGGCATTTGTCTTGTGTTGTTTTAGCCTTTGTCTGCAATTGTTTATCAAATAAGGTGAGAAATGTGTCCTAACAATATTACACTGTGCAAGACGTACATGGCGGTGTGATCATCCCGAAATAAAATCACTTTGTTGAAATACATTGATTATACTTAAACCACATAGATAAACTGATATCTTCTGCTAGAACTGGGAATTAGAATATCAGCTGACTTTTTTGAACCTGGTTGCGATAATATGTAAGGACGGTGTCAGTCAATTACATTTGTGTAATAACTGTTGTTTGACTTGTGTGTTATTATAACAGCCTGATTGGTGTATGATTATCCACACAATTGCATTCTGTAAAAATTAAAATCTTACTTATAAACATGAAGCTAGTTCATGAAATGCTTTGATTAATAGTAAACATAAGATTGAAATCTTCAGCTCAGCTGATCCAGCTATGAAGATACATTTACCATAAAACAAAGAATGTTCCTAAACTGTTATTTCAACTTATAATTAAGCTCTTCACCTCAGTAACCTTATAGATTAATAACCCCTTCAATCCTTAACTTCCTAAGACGACCTCTCACACACATTGTTCTGTTTTAACATAATTTATCTCTCCCACCCCTGCCCTTCACTCCAATTTTGTCTTGCTCAACTTTCTTCTTTTCTCTTTTCTCTTCCAGTCTTCCTCTATCTTCTAATCCTTTACCCTTAGCCAACCTTTTTCTTCCTCTACAACTCCCTTTGTCCTCATTTCTCAGTCCTTTCCCCCTTCTTACCAGTCACTGCCCAGCTTTTCAAATTCTTTAGCTCTATAACTCACTACCACAGTACTGCCATCTACACTAACCAAACACTCTCAATATTAGACTTAAATGATTAGTAAACCTTCATAAACTACCACTGCCTATTAGTTAAAACTATAAAACTAATTGTATACCTATAAAACTCAAAAATGTTTATGTTTACTTCAAGTCATGATATATAAGGGGTCTTGTAGCTCTAATGTACACCTGAACAACATACCCATCTAATTGTTTTCATTATGTTTCCTCACATGACGTGTAAATGTCCGAGTATCCTATAATGTAATAGTGAACTATGTTAACGTAAATATTTGCTCTGTCTCTATGTGGAGCATTTCTCTACAGGTCTTTGCTGAAAAGCAGCTTTTCTGCCCAGCTAGACTAACATGATCAACAAAAGCAATGAATAAATAATAAAATAAATAAACGTGAATGCCCAAATGATGAACATCTACTAAGGATAGGAAACGTTTAGCTGAAACATTCTGCAAAGGACTACATCAAGAGGTGTTGTGATAAAATGGAAATGTGAGGGAATATTGTAGTTCAAGTGAGTCAACAAAAATAAGCAAATCAGATTATTTCCTTACTGACATGACTGATGACGGTATTAGTCAAGTTACTGGGCTCGCCTCCACAATAAATGTATTGGGTCAACGTATTAGCATTAACACTGATGGCATGTAAGTGGCAATGTTTTTCAGTAATATAGCTCTTTTGCACAGCTGTTTTCTCTTGCAACAGATACGGCAGTACATTCACTGCTGAGAACTGTTGAAGCAGTCATCCGACGTCTGTCAACATCCTTCTCATTTTAACACAAGTACCACTCATCCTACACAAGGCTGTCTGCAATTGCTATTATAAGATGATCATTATAAATGCCGCGGCTCTCGGTCGGCAGCTGGCATTTAACACACACCACAGCACATTTACTCAAGAGCTTAGAAACTACTGTTATTAATCAATGGTCTAGCATTCAGAAAAAAAAAAAAGCAGGGATCCCAGAAGCCTTTTATTCATAAGTGAATACACAGCTCCAGAAATGAAAGAAAATATTACCATGTGCTAGATAGCAGTTATACACAAACTACTTCATAAGCACAGGAAATATCCAATATACAAAATAAGGATTCATGGACAGTAAACTAGCAGGCTGTTGTTTGCTTCTTTTCACGTTTGATTAAAAAATCACAATCACTAGCACTGTGATCACTATGCACAAGTATAGAGGAGAAAAGCATGTTTGCAAAAGTCTTTAAACTAAAAACATAGCACACATGAAAGAAACTTTAGTGGAGCTTGCAAAAGCAAAGCCTAGTACAGCATTCCTAATGATATCATTTGCTGCACTTCCCCTTCCTAACCTCCCACTAGTGTACTCTCAGTACTCAGAGATAGTATCAACAACATTTAAAGTAAAATGATGTAGCAAAACAGGGCAGGCAAAAGGAGAGTAGGGGTATACAAACTGTAAAAAGTGAAAATTAAGGTAAGTTACAGATGACTGAGGGTAGGAAAAAAATGCAACCAATGTTGACCAGCAGTTTATAATCAGATAACAAGATTTTATTAAGCAGAAATTAATTATGAAAAAAATAACTTTAACAGGTATGCAAAGCTGAAAGAACTGGAAGACTGCACAATCTGAATGCCTCACAGTTTCAGAAAAATAGTGACTCTGAAAAATGCATAGACTAAATGTAACTAAGTCTGCATACTGGACCTCACACCTCTGCAAAGTAACATACAAAAAGAAATAAGAATGGTTGGGAACTTCTCTAAGTTCTCATCTATAAAGGTTAAGCATCAAAAGGAACAGTACCCCAATATGTTCCAATTTAATGTTGGCATTCACAGATCATCATAAAAGAAAATGCTCTCAGGAATTCAGGAAGAAATAATTACTTAAGGAGGGCTGAAGCTACTTTCATGGAACTTAGAAAACAAACAGTTACTTGTATTATTAGCAGTGTCCTGAGTGAAATGGATTCAACCACTGAAACTGAACTGAATTCATGCACAGAATGGCCAAAGAAATAAAACAACAACAAATAAAACTGTCTAATTTACATCCAATATCCCAGCTACATTATACCATCATTCTGCACTCTAGAGAACTGGTTAGCTTAAGTTATCATATAGTCTCACGTTTGCTCAAATGAAAACAGCATATTGTTATAGTTTACCAGCCAAACAGAAGTCCAGCATTAAAAATAGCTATACATTGGTATACCCAAAAATACCACCTGAATTCCGAAAAACGACAAATTGATAAAACTGCAAAATAAAACACAGTCATTTTGACAACATGCCTATTTTATTTCTTTATTTACATATTTATTTCACATTTGATAACCTGTTAAGTATTCTGGTCCAAGGATCCTTTGCAGGTATAGCCTGAGACTTATTCTCTTACCATGCTGCCATAATTGCCATTTATCAAATGGTAGTATATCTAGAGACCAGAGGTATGGGGACAGCACCTCTACACTGGGAGGGGATGTTGGGGTGCAGCCATTCCTGGAAAAGTGCTTTAAAGTACTTTTAATTTAATTACTTTCAGTGGTGGTATGGTACTGAGGATGGTAGGCTGTCTTCATGTGTGTGTGCTCTGATAGTTCAAAGTAAACCCTATATTACATATCAATTACTGCCAATATAACACTGTCCTACCAAGACGTATGTAACAGGTATGAAGCTTTCAAAGTTGATGTGGAATACAATTTGCACTAAAGTTTTTCTTGGCAATCATCTACTATTAATGGGCTCTACCCAGCTGGGCACTCGTAGTTCATAAATGCAAAATAATTTAATAATCCCTGACACTGCATAACAGACATTCCATACAAAGAAAGAGAGGTAAGACTAGGGGACGGCAGTATTGTATACTATCCCCTAAACAAAGAGGGATGTTAAGAATAAAGGACACAAGAAAAAGGATGGTCCAAATATAATTTTGATGTTTTTACAGGTGAATTCTATCAACAACCACTACACCCAAACCTCCCACACCGTATTCTGTTTGCTTTTCAAGTTTAAAAATGTTATTATCCACAAACTAAACTACATTTATCATGCATACTATGCTCTGGCAGAAGGAACTTACATGCAGGACAAGCACTCATGCGTGTTAAAAGTGTTTGGCATTTTTTCTTCCCAGACATGCTAGACCACTAAACTAGATGAACGCCAGCAGGGAAATAAGATAAGGTTCTTCTACCATGAGTCCAATTCGGATGGCACATAGAAGCATTCTAACCCCTGCAAGTACTGATGATTACTGTACTCCAACTGTACTGATGATTACTGCACTCCTGCTGTACTAATCATTAGTATACTCCTGATGTATTGATGATTACTGTATTCCTGCTGTATTGATGATTACTGTACTCCTGCTGTAAGGATGATTACTGTACACCTGCTATACTGATCTTTACTATACTCCTGCTGTACTGATCATTACTATACTCCTGCTGTACTGATGATTACTGTACTTCTGCTGTACTGATGATAACTATACTCCTGCTGTACTAATAATTACTATACTCCTGCTGCACTGATGATTACTGTACTCCTGCTGAGCTGATTACTGTAGTCCTGCTGTACTGATGATTAAAGTACTCGAGCTGTACTGATCATTATTGTACTTGAGCTGTACTGATGATTACTGTACTCCTGCTTTACTGATGATTACTATACTCCTGCTGTACTGATGATTACTTTACTCCTGCTGTACTGATGATTACTGTACTCCTGCTGTACTGATGATTACTGTACTCCTGCTGTACTGATGATAACTATAGTCCTGCTGTACTGATCATTACTATACTCCTGCTGTACTGATGATTACTGTACTCCTGCTGTACTGATGATAACTATACTCCTGCTGTACTAACCATTACTATACTACTACTGTACTGATGATTACTATACTCCTGCTGTGTTGATTACTGAACTCCTGCTGTACTGATGATTAAAGTACTCAAGCTGTACTGATGATTACTGTACTCAAGCTGTACTGATGATTACTGTACTCCTGCTGTACTGATGATTACTACACTCCTGCTGTACTGATGATTATTATACTCCTGCTGTACTGATGATTAAAGTACTCCTGCTGTACTGACGATTACTATACTCCTGCTGTACTGATGATTAAAGTACTCCTGCTGTACTGACAATTACTGTACTCCTGCTGTACTGATGATTAAAGTACTCCTGCTGTACTGACAATTACTGTACTCCTGCTGTGCTGATGATTACTATACTCCTGCTGTACTGATGATTAAAGTACTCTTGCTGTACTGATGGTTAAAGTACTCCTGCTGTACTGACGATTACTGTACTCCTGCTGTGCTGATGATTACTATACTCCTGCTGTACTGATGATTAACGTACTCCTGCTGTACTGACGATTACTGTACTCCTGCTGTACTGATGATTACTGTACTCTTGCTGTACTGATGATTAAAGTACTCCTGCTGTACTGACGATTGCTGTACTCCTGCTGTACTGATGATTATTATACTTCTGCTGTACTTGAGAGATATCTTTTGATAAACAAATGAAGCAAGAGGAACCAGAATAAACCCAGGGGAAGGAAGGATGTCTTCTACAAAACTGTTGTCTTGGAAAGCTCTGTAGGGGTGAGTACCTTACTCAACTGCACTATTTAACGCTAAAACACTTGCTGCACAGCCTTACAGGACAGTCACAAACCGTAAAACAGACCCTTGTTGGGGGAACTAAAAGGACTAAAAATGTACTTAGTATTCTGTCAAAAATGCTGCAATGAAATGGGTTCTAGATATAAAAATTGGGAGACATATTTGTAATACATTTTGAAAGAATGGTCTGGTGAGCACATAGTTGTGGCATAGCTACTGAGAGACAGAAAAAGGGAGTTACATATGTTGAAAACCACTCTAAAGAAGTGTCCCCCAGTTCTGAACAGTAAGGCGTATTATACTTTCATGAGCCAAACAAAAGTAGGTTCTCATCAATTAAACAGCTAATGCTTGCTAATTTTTTCCCACTCTTCTCTGTTTTTGGCAAAATACTGAAGAGCAGAGGATGTTTCTTGAGTAACTATTTAAGACATATAGAAACATAACCATCTGTGGACATCCATACCTCATAACAGATCCTCAACCACATCTGACAGAAATCTCCATTCAAAAAAAAAAAAAACTTGATTTGAAAGGATTGATTTGGACAGATTGCTGTAGCTGAGTTAATATACAATAACATCATGTTCTAGAAGTTCCATGAAGCTCAACTATGAAGTGACTCCTATCCCAAAAAAAAAAAAAAAAAAACTTTCTACAGCATGAATGTAGACAGTGCTAACTTGAAATGTGGAATGGACTTCTAAAGCATAAAGGTAAGGTCCCGGGAGAAAATGGATCTTTTAAGAGAGGACACAAAAAGTGACTCTTGAAAACATCCACAGGGCTCAAAAAAGCTAAAAAGTATTAATTTTTCCCTCAGAACTCTGACAAGGGAACAAGTAATATGTGTGTGTAAGAAACAAAGAAATGAAATAATCCAAATCTAGGTTAGGTTGTGAAAATCAACCATGAGTTAAGCATTTTTGTCCAAATGAATACTTAAAATATAATTTCATCAGAAGAGTCATGTGTTTAAATAACTTACTGTGGTATCACATGATAACAGTAAAAAAGACAGTGACCCAAAAGACAGTCTAAAAAGCTATATTACACATATATGTTTAATAAATAACATACTTCAAATATGAAAACTCATGATTCATTAATTGTCACAATAAACGGTGTTCAAAAGAGGTTTTTCATACCTATTTTGTTTTGGCAGCAAACTGTATTGTGCACTCTTTTGTTTTTGCTAAAATGTGCAAATATACTAAAACACTAGATGTCAGCAACATCAGTTTGTTAGCTCGTAACACAATAAAACTTGGGAACAAGTGGCTGCAGTCTCCATTAGCTTCCCTACCTTTCTTAATATGTAAACTTGACAAAGTTTAAGCCCATCAGGTATCTGTATCTGAATTGCAAGTCATCAGTCACTGTTTTTAGATGAGGATCACTGCCAGTGCAGTTTGTATTAGCATGCCAGCAGTGATTATACATTTCCGGGATTTTCAGTAGTTGAGGCTGTGTGATCCTAGAGTTAATATATATGTATATATATATATATATATATATATATATATATATATATATATATATATATGTGTGTGTGTGTATATCTATATATATATATATATGTGTGTGTATATCTATATATATATATATATATATATATATATATATATATATATCAGTAAGAAGTGTGGCATGCAAATCCTCCACATGGGAGGTGCAGGAGCTCCACCCCCCACCACAAATTTTTTTTTTTTTTCTCATCTGGATACAAATTTTTCAAATGGTTTGTTTTGTCAAACTGAAGCTACAATCAATGTGGACTTGTTGCATGAACTGTACAAAACACTGTCAGTAAACAAACACAATGAAACAATTAATGTAGACTATGTATGCTGCCCACAAAGTATTTCAAATGGAAAGCACTAGACAGATATATAGGACAAAATGAAGCAGTAAAGGGAAAGTTTAGTCACTGTGAAGCTGTAAGAAACTGACTTAATGCACATAACTCATAAAAGCACAGGAAAGAAGCAACAAAAGCTAACTTTTAGTTATGTACTCACCATAACTTCAGATGTTTGGGATCCATCTCGCCTACATTCTGACTGATGGGTTGGGAGCCGATCCTCGGCTCCGACTCGGCACGCTTATGCCAAAGAGCGAAGTCTCTTATTGGCTGAGCGTACTATATCCCAGGATGCACCACTACCAGTCCCCCAGATCTAGTTTGTCCGCATACATGCACACACGCATGCACTGCTTATATAACATTGACAGATGATACAAGATAAAACAGAAGAACTCAAACTGTTCAATCTCTTCTGATCTCCAAGGCAGGGGGAAGGAGGGTGGGTATTAGGAATGTAGGCGAGATGGATCCCAAACATCTGAAGTTATGGTGAGTACATAACTAAAAGATGTTATGTGATCCTATCTCGCCTACATTCTGACTGATGGGACAGCGTCCCTAGCACCTAAATCCTGGGTGGCTCACTGGAAAACACTCCTGAGTACCGTGGAACCAAATGATGCTCGTCCGCCACATCCAATTTATAGTGGGAAATGAAAGTGTGCGGGTTGGACCATGTAGCCGCAGCACAAATTTCAGAAATAGCGAGCTTGGAATGGAATGCAATAGAGGTAGCCATAGCTCTAGTAGAGTGAGCTTTGACAGATGTTGTAAGTTGCTTATTTGAAGAGGAATAAGCTTGAGTTATGCAATCTCTGATCCATTTGGCAATAGTAGCTTTAGTGATGGATTTACCCAATTTATTATCTGAAAAGGACACAAACAATTGATCTGTTTTCCGAATTTGCTGAGTCCGATCTAGATAAAAGCGCAATTGCCTGTGAACATCCAATGTATGGAAGGTGTATTTCGCTTTGTTTGAAAATTTTGGAAAGAAAACTGGTAGCTCTAAAGATTGTTGGAGACAGAGATTAGAGCAAACTTTTGGGACAAAGGATGGATTAGGTCTAAGTGATACTCTATCTTTGTGAAAAATCAAATACGGTGGTTTGATAGATAGGGCTTGAATTTCTGAAACTCTTCTTGCAGAGGTAATTGCAATTAAGAAGGCAGTTTTCCAAGATAGATATTTCAACTCACATGTAGCAGCCGGTTCAAAAGGGGAAGATGTTAAGGCACGAAGTACCAAGTCAAGATCCCACGGAGGCGCAGGATGAAAAACTGGGGTCTTAAAAGCACAGCACCTTTCATGAAAGTTTTACATAATCTGCTGCTCATCAACGGTGGGTCTGTGGAATCGTGAAATTTGGAGATAGCTGCTAATTGGACTTTAATAGTAGAGACTGAAGATCCCTGATTAAACAAGGATGTTAAAATTTCAAGACCTCTGGTATCGGGCAGTAATAGGGTCTAATCCTCTGAGTTGAGCCCAGATAGCAAACCTCTTCCACTTACTGTGATACAACTTCTTAGTGGTGGGTTTGTGGGCTGAAGATAAAATGTGAATAACTTCCGGGTCCAAGGTGTGATTTCTGACTATAGTCGGAAGTGGAGGAGCCAAGCTGTTAATTTCAAAGTGTGAAGGGACTGGTGCTGTTGTCCCGACTGATGAACCAGAAGGTCCGGAATTGGGTCCAAGAACCAAGGACCGTCCAGAGTATATTTCTGTAGGTAGGGGAACCATACCTGACGAGGCCAGTACGGAGCAACTAGAATCATTGTGGACCCCAATTGGGAAGCTTTCTGGATGACTTTGGGGAGGAGTGGAATCGGAGGAAAAGCATAAAGCAGTCCTGTTGGCCAAGGTTGGACTAGAGCATCCATTGCTGTCTCCCCTTGACACGGGGTCAAGGAAAAGAACCTTTTGCACTTCGTGTTTCGTGGTGTTGCAAACAGGTTGCAGCACGGAATCCCCCATCTTTCGAAAATCTGGGCTGCTACTGTTTCGTTCAGAGACCACTCGTGAGGAGAGAGAATAGCCCTGCTCAGTCTGTCTGCCAATACATTGGATTTGCCTGGAATGTGGGTCGCTACCAGGAAGCGCTTGGTAGCCACTGCCCATTCCCACACCCTCATGGCCTCTCTGCAAAGGGGGTAAGATCTGGTCCCTCCTTGTTTGTTCAGATACCAGACTACCGACATGTTGTCTGTGTGGATGGCGATAATGCCTTGAGGGAGAAACTTGTGGAGGGCTTGTAAGGACAGAAGAACAGCCCTCATTTCCAACACATTGATATGGAGAGATGTTTCGTTGGGATGCCAAGAACCTTGAACTGACCTGCCCAGACAATGCCCCCCCCCCACCCCGTCTGGGAGGCATCCGTAGTCAAGGTGGCCACCGGAGGGAGTATAACAAAGGGTCTGCCCTGATTCAGATTGGATGGCAGAAGCCACCAGTGGAGGTCCCGTTTGCACGTTTCTGTAATCAGTAGGTGATGATTGAGGGGGAGATCTTGAAAAGACCATTGTGTCGATAAGAGCTACTGGAGAATCCTCATGTGCAACCTTGCCAGAGGGACTAGGAGAACCGTGGCAGACATTGAACCTAGAAGTTGCAGGACCATCCTGGCTGGGGCTTTGGATCTTAGAAGCAGGGCTCGGACCTGATTTTGTAATGTTTGTATCCTTTCGGTAGGAAGGAAGATCCGCATTAATTTTGAGTCTATCTCTGCTCCTATGAATTTTATGCGCTGAGAAGGCAGCAAGACAGACTTTGACCAGTTGAATGTAATTCCCAGGGAAACACCCAGGGAGATGGTGGCTTGTAGGTTCTCTAGTAGTAGATGCCTGGTGGTGGCAGTCAGGAGCCAGTCGTCCAGATAGGGAAACACTTGGAATCCGAGACTCCTCAGGTGAGCAGTCACTACTGCCAAACACTTGGTGAACACCCTGGGGGCTGTGGTGAGACCAAAGGGCAGTGCACAGAATTGGAAATGACTGTCTCCCAGGCTGAAGCGCAGATACCTCCTGGACGCCTGATGTATCGGTATGTGATAATAGGTGTCCTTGAGATCTATGGAGCACATCCAAACATTTTTCTCCAACAATGGGAGAATGGATTGTAGAGTGACCATTCGGAACTTGGACTTCATGACGGACTGGTTTAGTTTGCTGAGATCCAAAATGGGTCTCAGGTCCCCTGTCTTTTTTGGCACTAAAAAGAACCTTGAGTAATTTCCGGATCTGATCTGGTCTGTGGGGACCGGTTGGATGACTCCTTTTTCTAGCAGCTTTGAGGCTTCTACGGCTGCAATTTCCCTTTGACTGGGTGGTGGGTCCGGGATTTTTTTGGACGGTGGGGGTGAGTGTGTGAAGGGAATGGTGTAACCTCCGGCAATAATCCGAAGCACCCATCTGTCCTGAGTAATAGCCTCCCAGGCTTTTAGGTGCTTGGCAAAACGGCACCCGACTGGCTCGAGCAGCACAGCCGGGCAATCCCTCATGGAGTGTGGGAGGCTGAAGAGCCACGAAAGGACTCTGTCTCCAGTGTTGCGGGGGCCTCTGCCGCCTCTGGGACGGCGTCTCCCAGAAAAATTTCCCCGTCCTCTGCCTCTGGAAGGGGAATCTTCCTGCTGTTGGGGAAAGAATTTCTGTGATTTACGGAACCACATCTTCCCTCCTCTTTTAGCCTTGGGATAAGGCCGAAAGGGAGTGGAATAACGTGCTCCTACGGCAGATAAAGTCTTTCCCTCCTGCTCACAGCGGGTAAGAGTGTCTTACCTTGGGTCCAAACAAAGAGGACCCATCAAAGGGAGCGTCGGCAAAGGAAGACTTGAAGGCCTCCGCGAAATGACACAAACGGAGCCAGGCTTGTCTCCGTAGAGCCACGCCTGTGCCTGCCGCTCTGCCCGCCCCTTCGGCCACATATGAAATGAGCCTCATGGACGAGTTAGAAATAGAGGTAAGGATAGCCAACTGAGAGCTAACCGACTGAGCTAGCTGCTCAGGTAGGTTACCTGAGAGGGAGTCTGAGAGCTCCTTGACCAGATCCCTCTGTAGTCTGGTGAAATGTGCCAAATAATTCAGGGACCTCAGAGTAAAGGCCGCTGAAGTCAGAGTGCACTTCCCGTACCGGTCCATGCTCCTAGACTCCTTATTAGGAGGATGGATGGACGTTGAAGCCTCTGCCATGTCCTGCTGGGTAGCAGATGCCACCACCATGGCATCTACAGCCACGCCTTTCGTTAAGAACTCCTTCTCGGGTGGGGCAGACAAAAATTTGTTAGGGCGAGAAGGCACTGGTTCCACAGTATCTGGATGTTCCCATGCCCTCCGACAAACCAAATCCAGGAGCTCGTCGAAGGGCGGAGACACCCAGGAGGCGGAGGGCTGAGCCCCGAAGGCCTTGAGGAACACCGACTCATCAGCGGAGGGGGGTTTGGAATTCCAGCCGCCTCGTTGCTTAAGGATCTCTAGAATGTCTGCAAATGAGACATCATCCGAGGACGACTTAGGGGACCCCTCCGCATCATCAAGATCAGTGTCCGATGTAAGAGACTCATCGGGGGAGTCCACATGCTTCCTCTTGCACGATCTCTTCCTTGGGGGCTCCTCCGAAGACAACTCCGAAAGACCCTCAGGAGGAGGGGAACCCCCAGTGGGGGTAACCTCAGGCCCCGGGGCTCCGCTGCCTAGAGACAGGGGAACTGCCAAAGACCCAGTCTCCATGCCCAGGGAAGGTGCCGGTAAAGCCGCAGAGATGGCCGAAGAAGACTTGGCCAAGGCACTCCTCATAGCTCTGAAAGCCGGACCCCCAGAATCCTGGGAGGGTCCGGTCCCTGGAGCCATGATAGCAGACGGAAGTCCCGCGTCCGAAGCACCGAGAGGGAGGCTCGGAACCGACAGCATTGGTCCCGAAACGTCACCCCCGGGTCCGGCCGAAGAAGTCCGTGTGCTAAACTCGGACCCGAAGGCCGGGGTTGGAGTAAGGGTCGGAGCCGACCCTAGGATCTCTACTGGCTCCATCAGCACCTGCTCCGACGGAGCCGAAGCGGTCGGAGGAGGAATGGCAATGGAGTGGGCTATCGGCTCCGAAGCCAATTGGGTCGGAGCCGAAACAAATTTCTGAAAGACTGGGGACTGGAACAGTCTTTGGAGCACCCTGTCTATGTCCAAATCTGACATCCTTGATGACCTGGAAGAGACCGAATGGGTCCGAGTAGGCCTCTCCAACGGCTCCAAGGGACTAGGGGACCGGCTCCGAATCGACTCTACAATTATCGGCGCTGAAGGAATGTCCAAACCAATTTCCATCGGTGCCGAAGAGGGCTTCGGCGCCGAGGAGGAAGTGTCTGAGCGGACAACCTTCATCGGCTCCGAGATCAGTGGAGCCGATGAAGATGACCCGCCTCTCGATGCCCCAGACGACGGCTCCGAACCCAGAGGAGTCGAGGCTGGAGGCATCGAGGCAGACCGTTCCGCCCTCGGCTCCGAAGTCCGTGGAGCCGGGTAGAAGCCTGCCTATGTTTTTGGCGGTCGGTTCCGACGGACTGGTCGGAGCCGACACCCTTTTCTTTTTAGCAGGAGAAGGAGAGGAAGCTAATGCCTCTTCAAATGAGGGTTTAATAAGGCCTTTTAATATAAGTTTATTTTTCCTCTCTTGGAGGACCCTCGAGGAAAACGCGTGACACACACTACAGGACTCCTGCAAATGTTTGGCGCCCAAACAGTACACACAGAGAGAGTGGTCTGTGATCGACATCTTGAAACTGCACTTAGTGCACTTTTTAAATCCTGAAGGCCTAGGAGCCTGTGACATAATGGCAACCAAATTAGTGTAACTTAGCCAAAACCAAACACACTAACAATGACAGAAAAAAATTTCTTCTCTTTCTGCTTCTTCTTCTTTTTTTTTTTTTTAAAGCAAGGCTGTCTACAATAACAAGAATAACCAAAGGGGTGAACAGCCCCTAAATAAAAAGGGACTAAAAAAGTAACGGACTGACAGGGGAAGGCCCTTAAACTCAAAGGGAACCTCTGATCAGAACAAACGCATTCACTACATAGCCAAAGGCCTATGCTGGGGTAAAAACAAAAATTCTCTAAGCCTTTTCCTGGAATCAGAGAAGTCCTGACCTTCCCACTTAAAATGCTCCCTCATAGAATGAAGAGTTTCTGAAAAAGAAAAATCCTCAGGAGGAGAAGCGGAAGGAGTAGAATCATCCACATCAGAATCAGAATAAGGAGAATACTCCTGCAAGTCTTCAGCCGAAGACTCTGAAACATCCGAAGCCTGCTCAAAACTCCCAGGCTCAGGCTCCACCCTAGGTCTCTTATCAGGAGGGGGCAAAGAACCCCTAATCAAAGAAATCAAATCTTCTGCCATTTTAAGCATATGCTTCTTGGGCACAGTTCCAGAAGAACTAGGGTGACACCAACTGAAGCTGAACCTGGCCTGCCTCTGGGAGAAGCCTTGGAAACAGAAGGAGAGGGCCTAGCCACCCTAGGAAGGGAGGGAGTATAGTAACCTGAGAAGCCCCTTCAGCCTGACCTGCCTCCTGAGAGGCCACATCTTGCAATAATAAAGTCTCTCCCTGGGAACCCAAAGAAACCTCCGGTGGAGCCACCGGCTCCACCGACACCTCTAAAGAACCGGTCCGGTACAGACGGTTCTTCTAGCCTAGGCTTAACTGCTTTGTCCTTGCGCTTCTTCGAAGAAGCGGGCGTCGGAGCATCCGACGGCATTTTATAATTGCACCGCTTCCCAAAGACTAACCTGGCACAATCCAACCTTCTCTTTATAGTGCGTTTATTGAATCTAGCACAAGAGCGACAGCCAACAATGTCTTGCTCAGGCCCTAAGCAAGGAATACACAAAGTATGATAATCTCTATGCGGTATCTGTTTCCCACAAGAAATGCAATTATTGACTTTTTCTGACATCCGGTAAATCACTGAGGCAAGAAAAACTAAAATATTCGCCAACGAGGTACTTAGCCAACTTTGAACTCGGTCTGAAACTTCGAAATCGAAAAATCTCAGAACGCCAACCGGCACTTGCAATGCTGCTTCTGCATCGGACCATGCGGCAAAAAAGACTGAGGATATGACGTTGGTCATGCGCATTTGTACCCTGGCGTCCTGATGTCAGTCAAATGCGCCTTGACCGACGTCAGCCTTATACTTTGATATTCGGGCCGACCGAGGACAGCGGACTACCCAAGTGTAAGGACTGCAGCAATGTGAGATGAAGAACATCGGACTGACAGGGGAAGGCCCTTAAACTCAAAGGGAACCTCTGATCAGAACAAACGCATTCACTACACAAAAAACTTTACAGAAATGCTCACTCAAACACAAAAACCCAAGATAGCTGTTAAAACAGCTTTTTGTTGAAGATTTAGAAAATTCCTGACAGGAAAGTAAGTGAAAAAAGCACTACTTAGCTCAGCCAGCTTGAGACCACGTCTTAGCTTGTTAGCGGCAAACGAGATCTGGGGGACTGGTAGTGGTGCATCCTGGGATATAGTAAGCTCAGCCAATAAGAGACTTCGCTCTTTGGCATAAGCGTGCCGAGTCGGAGCCGAGGATCGGCTCCGAACCCATCAGTCAGAATGTAGGCGAGATAGGATCACATAACATCAAATATTGCACGTTATTACCTCACAGCAAGAGGTTCTCCCGTTCGATTCTCAGCTTGGCTTGGGAGTGCCTTCTGTCTGGAGTCTGCATGTCCTCCCCGCAGTTGGGTAGCATTCGAAAGACATGCGTGCGTAAATGGGCGTCGAGCTGGCACCTCGGCGTTTCGTAAAAATCTACTGCCAATCATTAGCGGACTGGAGTTCCGCTGTGGCGACCCCTTACCAGGAAAATGCCGAAAGACAAACAACAACAAGATTATGAGAAAGAGTTAGCAATACTATGAGTCAGTACATAGAAATTGTCATAGAAAAAGTACTGAATGTAAATGCTGAAAGTTACCCAAACACTGCCAAATAAGCAGTGAAACTCAGAACACAGGAAAAAAGAAACCCTACAAAAATTGATGAATACTCCTTGATATCAGAACTACTGCAGCTAAAACATGGAAAACTAAAACTGAAAATGAGACACAAAGATGTGATCATTGCAATAGATACAACAGCAACTGTTGATGGTACATATAACCCCCTCAACTGCTGAAGATTTCAAAATGTCTGTTTTCAGAATACTGTTTGAGATATGCGCACACGTGCGCACACACACACACACACACACACACACACACACACACACACACACACACACACACGTGTATGACAGATGTTTGAAGTGTCGAAAATTCGAACTTCTATCATACTACTAAAACAGTTTGAATCACAAAGATGAAAGCAATACAGAATCTATTTTTTACAGGAGACAATCACCCTGAACCCCACATTCCCTGCTAATTATATATACCAACTGTAAAATCGCACTACATTGTGGAAAGGGCAAATTTCTGGATCCTCACTGTACTGCGATCATGCACTGCTATTGATTATGTCTGACAATTAGTGCAAAGGGCTAAAGCTCTGAGCTTATAGTGAGCTGCTTCCTGTGCTATGAGCCAGCAGATGATTCCTTCCACCTTTATTTGCCTACTGTGCCTCTTTTGAGGAAGTCCCTTAACCAGACTGTGGTTCTAGACTGTCCATGATGTGTGCATCTCTGAGCAAGTCACTTAACCAGACAGTGGTTCTAGACTGTCCCCAATGTGTGCATCTCTGAGCAAGTCACTTAACCAGACAGTGGTTCTAGACTGTCCATGAAAACAGAAAATTCTGCACACTGGGCTTACCTAGTCAACGAATATGTAAAAAAACTGTGGAACATGGAATTTTAAACAAACAAAGGAAGAAGAATGCTTCTTAATGAGGTAAATTTGAGACCTATGTTTCCTTTCTTCCACAAATAGAGGACCACTTCAAGTAATCAGTTGTGATCACCAAAAGTGATAAAAAATAACCACAGACATGTATGCTACTGCTGTAGAATGAGGTTATACATACTACACAGAGTCATACAAATCAGTAGTCCCTGACTTATTTTGTTTCATATGTTTCACCCTTTCTCTGATTTTCTGGTAACTCACTGAGGATTACAGAGAAGTCATTAATGCCAAGCATTAGCATTTGATACTTATTATTATTTAGAAAATCTGTGTTGATGCAAAACTGTTGTTTCTATTAGCTTTTTAAGTGAATTATTCTTAATCTTGACCCCCCCCCCCCATTATTTTGGATATGTTCAAAATTATTCGGTAAAAAAGTTGGGAGGTATGCAGGGAACAACATCTCTCATCTGTCCCCAACTTTGCAGAATATATCTGATTTTGCGTCATATTTCTAGCAGATCACATAAAATTATGCACAGTTCAATAATGGCAGACACTCGAGTTTCACACCTATTGTTAAAAAATGCATGTTGAACCAAAATGTTTTGTTCTATTAACTGTTTTAAGTAAACTGAAGTAATGGTTAAAACTATCTTTGATTTTGCCCCCTCTCCCATTACTTTTGGGTATGTCCAGAATTTTTCAGCAATGAAGATGAGAGATTTGCAAGATCATATCTCTCAAATGTCCCTGATTTTGCAGAAGATCTCTGATTTTGCTTTGCACTTTTAGCCTCTCCCTGATTTTTCATTTTTTTAGTAAATCAGTAAGGATTATTTAAAAAAAAAAAAAAAAAAAAAAAATATATATATATATATATATATATATATATGACTTTACTATATTTTAATAACTTTCGCCATTGTATATTGTACTTTCTTTATTATCTCTACATATTTCTGTTAAATTCTATGTAAAACCGACACTGAACCTATCAATGTTCTTGTTTTATTGGAGCTTTTCTCCCCGGGCTCCACTGAAAATGGACTCACACCCAGACGGACTATCCCGGTCAACAAATGTAAAATAAAATAAATAAAATAAAAATTACAGAAAACTCAATAATGCCATGCATTAAAGTTCCATATGTCTTACTGCTTGGCATGTTAATGCAAAATGTGTTATACTATTATCTCTTAAGTGAATTTGACTAATATTTAAACAAATGCACCTGATTTTGACCCCCATTATTTTGGCTAAGTCCAGATTTCTTGAACAAAGCTGAGAGGTATACAGCTCCTCACCCAGATGCTCACTGTAAAAGTAAATTAGATAACAAGTGTATGTTCTGCTTGGCCTGTCCCTGTTTTTCTGATAAATTGCTGAAGATTACAGACAAGTGAATAATGTAAGATACTTTCATACTCATTGTTCAGAAAATGAATGTTGATGGAAAACCTATAGTTCTATTAATTTTTAAGTGAATCACAGTAATACTTAAAAACTGTCTCTGATTTTTGTCCCCTGTCCCCTATTATTTTTGGCTATATCCATAATTCTTGAACAACAATGAATAGTATACAGCCCCCTCCCTTCCACCAATAGCGGTACAAGACATAATCATCAGTCCCCTTTTCCCATTTTCTAAATGGGTTTGGGGTGTTGTGTCAACAGTCACTCTAGATTCAGCTCCATTCATCCATCCATCCATCCATCCATCCATCCATCCATCCATCCATCCATCCATCATGCCTGATTGGCACAGCTCTTCTCTCGCACAATCCATCCATCTCTTTGCTGGATGTCGTCATTTCCCCTTGCCTTCTTCCTGTCCAAAATCTCTTTCACCTAATTGTTTTCTGATTTTCTGCAAATGTGCCTGAGCCACTGTACTCTGTTCTCTTTGGCCTTCTCTGCAACAGGAGCTGCTCCAGCTTCTACCCTGATGTCCTCCGTACTTCGTCTGTCCCACAGTGTGCATCCTACCATTCTCAGACACTTCATCTCCATTACCTCTAGCTTCCTCAACTGCTCTGCATTATTGCCCAGGTTTCTGCACCATACAGTAGTACTGGTTGTACCACTGTCTTAAACACCTTACTTTTCTGCTTCTTTGGCATTCTTCTGTCATACACTACCCCTGACATTCTGTGCCAGTTGGCTAAAGCTTCTCTCTTTCAAGCTTTGATTTCCCCTTTTAAATTTTCCTTCTCCTCAACTACCCCTACCAGATACTTTAAACTGTTAACATGTTCCACTATTTCCCTTCTATTTCATTTCTCAGCTTCTTCTGATTTTTCCCTATTTAAAGTAATTACAACTGTCTTATCTGTACTCAGTTTAATCCCATGTGCCATCAGTTTTGCATTCCATCCCCCTATCCTTTGCTGAAGTTCTTGCTCAGAGTCTGCCTGTAATACCCCATCATCTGCATACAACAACTTTGTTGATTTGTCTCCTCCAACCTGTTTGCTAATTTAGCCCACCACCAGTACGAACAGCAGTATGCTCAGAGCTGAACCCTGATGCGCACCTGCTCCCACTGGGAACCCCTCTGTAACACTGACTGTTGTTTGTACTTGAGTCACTGGGCCCTTCTATATAGCCTGCACTAATTCTAACATTGTTTATGGGCCTTCAAAACACTGCAGGACTGTCCAAATCAACTTTCTTGTGATCTTCTCATCTGTCTTCTCCAAGTCTAGGAATGCCTAGCTGGACTCTTTCTTTATCTCTAGCTTCTTCTCAATTATCAGTCTCACTGCAGGCACTGGGTCAGTTGTGCTGCATCCTGATCTGAATTCAAACTCCTCATCTTCCACTTTACTTTCTACTACTCTGCATATTCATTTATCAATCACCCTCCCCAGAATTTTCATGCAGTGTGATAAGAATTTGATACCTTTATGGGGCTGGTTTCTCACTCTTCCTCCAGATCCCCAATAAGACTCCACACTGGCGCAGCTATAGAGCTGAGATCTCAGCTGAGTAACCAAGCCAAAACCTCCAGCACTCTCTCTGTCCAACCAGTGTTTCACATCCCTGCCAAAGCAGCTGACACACACACTCTTTGAGGTTTGATTTACACACACACACACACACACACACACACACACACACACACACACACACACACACACACACACACACACACACACACACACCTGGGAAAGGCTGGCACAGGTTTACTAGGTATGCTCCCTCCTGCCCAGACTATAAGTTAGTTTTCACTGCCACAGGTCACTCCTTATCAGCTACTTTAGGGCCCTTAACAAAGGATGTCTAATCTTACTGTGTACTATTAATATTAATACAAATGGCAGTTTGGCCAAGAGCAAGGCTATTTAGAGTGGCCCACATAGTGTCACCAAATAAATATGCGACTACTCTCAAAACTTAAATATCTCTACAAAGATCAGCCACAATGAAAGCTTTAATTATATTTAATAATACATAATAAAAGAACAAGACAAAACCAAATATATAGTCACAGTGATATCAGAATTCAAAACCACAGAAAATATTTAAAACAACATTGCAGGACAGTCTCAAATAAATAATGAAAAATATCTAAACTAAGCTTCAATATATTCCTGATGGAATCTAAGAGAATTATACTGTTCCCTAGAAACATACTTTATTAGAGCAAGGCAGATGTTGTGGTGAATGGTTCTTGTCAGGTCCAAGATGGAATACAGAATTTTCTGTCTCACTAAGAGACTTCTCAAATTAATATCTACAATATTACTGCTGGAAAAGCTTGCAGAATGACATGATTTCCAGTCATCTGACTTCTAGTTCCCAGGCCAAAACCCCCATTGCTAGAAGCTGGCAGCATTTAGCATCTACCTCTAAAAATATACAGACAAGGGCTTTTCCTCAGATCTTTGGCAGACGCTGGAAGTCATAAAACAATTGTATTACTTAATGCTTCCAAAAGTAGCAATTAGTTCACTCCAAGAACAGTACAGAAAGATTTATAGCACAGACTCTGTGTCTCTAGCTGCATTGAAAACTTGAGAGATAGCCTCTTTATTGCGTCCTATAAAGTAATTTAATTTCAGATATTTTTCTAAAGTTTACTAGACTGAGGATAACCTCCTACAGCCCAGTTTCCACTGTTAAAATATATACATTTAGACAGTTACAATAGTGCATGTACATTTCTGTTCTCTTCCAATAGGGCACACTGTGGATACATTTTAAACACAGCACTTTTGCAAATACCTTTTCAACACAAACATCTGTACAGAGCAGTTTGATATATACATGACATACATTACTAATACATTGATAACACAAGCATCTAGAGAGCACCCCTGAATTATCAGGCTATAACTCATACCCCACTTTTCGGCCATCTAACCTGGACGGGAACACCAAAGGCGGAGGTGTGTCCATATTCATTAAGGATATCGACACCTCCAGGCTAGTTGCGCAGCATAATGCATCCAAGGTTATCCAAGTGCAACTAACTCTGAGCAAAACTGCAATCCAAATTTTGCTACAGATCCCCCACCATGCCCCAAGATTCCCACTCCTCTTTTCATGATAGTCTGGAAAATATTAAGGTTCAACAAACACCCTAATAATGGGTGATTTCAACTACCCCACCATTAACAGGGAAAAATACTTATGTATCAACTCCTTCATTCAACGCTTTCTGGAATTCATAAATTCCAATGCCCTGGATCAACTTATCCACACCCCCACCAGGGGCAACAATATCCCAGACCTAGTCATTACCAACATGAGTAACCAGTGTTCCA
This sequence comes from Protopterus annectens, assembly GCF_019279795.1. NCBI lineage: Eukaryota > Metazoa > Chordata > Ceratodontiformes > Protopteridae > Protopterus > Protopterus annectens. Next base: position 285,260,975 of record NC_056735.1, on the reverse strand, counting down.
CACCTGGTCAGATCCGACCATAAACTAATCACCCTAGATATCCGCATCCCGCCCCCACCCTCCATTAAGGAAACCACGGTAAAAAATTTCTCCAAAGCCAATTTCATGCTTCTTAAGACAGAAGTGGTGAACTTCATGACACCCATGCAGATGGACAATACAGTTACAACTGCTGAATCCTACACAAATGCACTCTATAAGCACTTACACGAGTGCATGGATCATGCTATCCCAAACAGAACCAAGGTGCTATCCTCCAAAAAAAGGAAGCCAATCTGGTGGTCCCCTGCCATAAATAAACTCTACAACAGAAGGAAGAAACTGCTGCAAAAGAGAGTAAAATCCCATGGGTGGAGGAGCTGCCTGGTCAACCTCATTAAGAAGATGAGATCCCTTATAAGATCCTCCAAAGCTAGCTACAAAAATAAAATTGCCACTGATTCTAAGGGCAACCACAAGACATTCTATAGCTATGTCAAGAATCTCAATAGCAACACCTAGATGTGCTCTGAGTTACAGCACAATGACATGAAAATTAGAGCACCAACTGATATTGTCTACATCCTGGCAGATAAGTTAAATGCTAACTTTACCCCCCTCTCACCCCTAAAGGGCCCATATCTATACAGGATGAATGAAGAGTCCCTGTAATTACATCTATGCAGGTAAAAGCTGCACTCTCTAAAACCAAAAACCAAATACTACAGCATCCATGGAACCGGACAACATCCCAGGCTGCATTTTACACGAACTTCAGAACGAACTGGCTCCCCACCTAAGCACCATGTTCAATCATAGTCTCATGTCAGGCTTTGTGCCCACTGAATGGTGTACAGCAACAGTTATCCCACTTCACAAAGGGGGAGCCACCACTGATCCCAGGAACTATTGCCCTATTTCCCTGATGAGCCTGGTCTGCAAGGCCATGGAATGTATCATCACAGAACTCATAAACAAAGACATTGGTAACCTCCAAACTCTGGACCCCACCCAGTTCGGGTTTGTGAAAGGCAGATCATTCCTTCTGAACCTGATCGACTTCTTTGAGGCAGTCACCAAAGCCATAGACGAGGGTAAGGTGTTTCACACAGCCTATCTTGTCCTCGCCAAGGCTTTCGACACCATCCTCCATTATGGAATCATAGCTAAACTCACTAAACTAGGTATAAATCCCTACATCACAAGATGGGTTGCCAACTGGCTCACTGACAGAACCCACACTGTAAAAGTTGCAGACTCCAAATCTGACTTCAAACCAGTGACAAGTGGAGTACCACAGGCTTCAGTCCAGGGACTTTTCCTGTTTGGTATCTACTTCTCTGAAGTACAGGCTAACACAGATTGCCTCTGGATAACCAAGTTCGCAGATGACTGCAAACTAGGAGCCATAGTTGAGTCCCCAAATAATGTGGACATTCTACAGAAGGGCCTCACTGAGACAGATGTCTGGTGGCAGAGGCATGGCCTCAAGCTCAATGCTAAAAAGTGCACTGTCATCCCCTTTGGTAAAAACTACGTACCCATGAACTACCACATAAACAGCAGTCTACTTAATGCTGAATGTGTGATATGAGACCTTGGGACCTAGGTGGACAGTAGTCTCTCCTTTGATAATCACATCGATACAGTAGTTAGGAAATCCTTCTATGTGGCACATCTCATCACAAAAGGGTTCTAATCCAGGAAAAAAGAGGTCATTGTTCCCCTCTACACGGTACTCATTAGACCCATTATAGAGTACAACGCCCCTTTTAGAATGTACCTCACAAGATATCTGCAGCAGCTGGAAAGGCCACAGAAGTACCTCACAAAGAGGATTACTGCCCTCAAACAAATGCCCTACACTGACCGTCTCAAAAAACTCCAGCTTTGCTCTGTAGCATATCGCCTGCTCCGAGAAGATCTCTGCCTAACATATAAAGCTATGTTAAACCCAGAGCTGTTGGACATGCTACACCTTAAGAAATCCCAATCCCTCCAAGCTATATGCTCTAGGGACCTAAACCTTGTCACCACAATAAACAGGACATGCTGGAGGGATAGATTCATGCCCCAGAGACTTCCTATACTCTGGAACAAGCTACCCATCCATGTCAAGCAAAGTTCCTCATTAGCATTCTTCAAGAAAAATCTTGATGAATGGATGGGAAATAGGAAATACACCCCGGGGATCACTTCTGTGGCTCTGCTCGACAGGGGTACAGGAAATTAATTTTCTTGGGTTGTGTAAGCCAGGGAACCTTGTTGGCTAGGCTTACATAGACCCTTGGACCAATAGCCTAGTACCTACCTATGAACCTATTCCAATATTCACCAATGACATATAATTATTAATTATTTACAAAATTCCAGCCAGCCGTGCTGGCAGTATCTCCTTTCGTCACACCATCTACTAAGTTGTTTTACAGAAGCTGGTAGAGTGACTTGTTCTTTGCTATTGTAATTCCTCTCTTATTCTCTTTGTTAGACAACCAGTGTTCCTACTTAGCATGGCCTATCCTTTCTAACTCTCACTTCTTCCTTCTTTTGATGACTTCCTGGACTTTTGCATTCCAGTATTGCCTTTCATTATGTACCTTGCCTCAATACATGTCTCGGCTGCATATCTGTTCTATAGTTCTCACACAAGCTGTTTTGAGGAGCTGCCTTTCTTCTTCAACTTTACCTATTTCCTTTTATTCCTGAGATGCTACAGCCCTGAGTTATTCTTTGAACTCTTGTATTATCTCTCTAGTCAACTTCCAGGTCTTTAGCCTAGTCTCTGTTAATCTTAGAACCTTCCCTGACCACTGCTTGCAGCTGATTGACAACCAACGGTTTATGCTGATGACTTTTTCAATGGATAACTTTGCAATCACTGATTCTACCCCAGTGCCCTTTCCTTATTAGGAGGAAGTACACCTGAATTGCATGTAAACCACAACTGTATGTGATCTTGTGTCTGTCTCTCCTGTTGAACCACGTATTAGCAGTACAAGCATATAAAAAAGCATATTCTACTCTGGGCTGTGTCTTCTGGTGTCCTGCCATAATTTAAAATAAAAAATACAATTCCTACCTGCAAAGGGAAAAATGTCCCTGAAGCTCCTCTTCTCTATAATTACAGGCAGTTTCTAGTCATATGATTACTTGAGCGCAGAGAGCCGATAAAGCAATGGGATCAGTTGCTAAGGGGCACCAGATTCCAGGTGCTTAGATGACACAGTCCTCAGTTTTCTCTTGTCATTTTCATACTTGTCTAGAGATTTCCAACTGAGAAAAAAACTGAGACTGGTTGCCTTTAGCAACTAATTACAGCAGCTTAGACTGAATAGTAGTGGGACATATGTTGGCTAGGTGTATTCTAATATTATGACTGAAAAAAAAAACAATTAAAACAAATCTTTTCAGTTTGTACTGGGACACTCACTGGGGTGTAGTGTTTCACATCTTGTCACATATATTGGGTGCCAGTAGTTGTACTTCCACAATGGGACAAGAGAGTAAAACCTTGTGCAGCTGATAAGAGTCATACAACTGGCACACCCTGACCACTGAGCCACCAGATGCAGAGCTTGAACATGACGTCAGTCACAGGGGTGTCTGACATCTGTGTGTGCTCTTCTCTGGGCTGGTTACACAGGTTCCTCGAACCTTTTTCTGTTTCCCATCCTCATATTCCTAGTCATTATGCACCATTACCAGATGACCTCTATCTGCACGTCTGCATTCCCCACTGTTGTCCCTACCTGTTGTAACCTTACAGCCCCTGCTGGCCTATGTCAAACATTTATGTTTTATGTTTGTCCGCCTCTGCTACATTCCCTACTCTCACTTTCCTTCCCACAAAGCTCTATGTTACCTTCTCCGTCTACCCTTGAGCTTATAAAATAGGCATCTGCCCACCCCCCTAACCCCAAAGAAAAATAGTATGCCCTTCCTTTCTCCCTCCGTGGCCTACTCTTCCTTAAGGTTAGCTTAGTTTGTATTCCTCTGCTTGCTATTCCTCATTTTCTAACTTTACTATGTTCACCCTTCTGCCCCATTTATATAATAACACTTTGGTCTGCAGCCCCTCTGTGGCCTGCTCATATGGTCCAAGTTGCCACTACAAAGTACTTCATCCTTTAGCATTGTCATCATCATCAGCCTCCTTTTTTCATTTTTCTACATGGGGTTGGAGTGTAGCATTAACTTTCACCATGTCTTTTGATTTAATGCCACTCTCTTAACTTCCTCAACAGTTATGACTGACTATTCTAGGGCTGCGCTCACACAATCCAGCTACCCATCTCATTGCAGGATGCCTTGTTTTGTCTTGCCTTCTTCCTGTCTGTCCTAAATCTTCTTCACAAGATTTCTGCTTTCGTGCACATGTACCCAAATCACTGTAATTTCTTCTCTTTGATCTTCTCTGTAGTGGGAGCTACTTGGGTTTCTGCTCTGATGTCCATATGTCTTCATCTGCCCCATAGTGTGCATCCTTCCACCCATCTCAGGCACTTCATCTCCATTGCCTCTGACTTCCTCATCTGCTCTGCCTTCACTTTCCAGATTTCTGTACCATACAGTAGTACTGATCACACCACTGTTTTGTACACCTTACTTTTCAGCTTCTTTGGCATTCTTCTGTCACATGCTACCCCTTGCCACTCTGTGTCAGTGGCTGCAGCCCTTCTGATTCTAACCTAGACTTCTTAATTCAGACTCCATTCTTCTCAGCCACCTCACCTAGATACCTGAAGCTGTTAACCTGCTCCACTATTTTCCTTGCTATCTCACTTTTCAGCTTCTTCTGATTTTCCTCAGTTGCTGCCATTGCAATTGTCTTATCTCTACTCAGTTTCATCCTGTGTGTCTTCATTACACATGTGAATGCATGCAGCTTTGAGCATGCCATCTTACGGTTGTAGTCATGACTGTCATGTGACGGTTTGTAGCATGGACATAATGCCTCTGGTCAGTAGCATAACTGCTGCTGGTAATGCAGCCACTCTAATTTCCTAGGCAGCCTTTTCTTAGAATGCCAATGCTATGCCAGTCCTACTATATACCTATGTGGCATCAGATGATGTTGTGCTTTGACATGTTTGATATGTACTCAGCCTTGCACCACAATACTGCAAATATTTCTGACCACCTCCAAAGTTTTCATATTTGTAGTTACCAGTGGATAGCAAAATCTGAAGAATTAATGCATAATAAGAAATGGGTAGTTAGGGCATTAAGAAAAGAATTAGATTTTAGCTTTGGCAACAAGGTTAAGCAGATTAAATGTTTTTCTGCATGTTTAATATATAACATAACAGTATTTCTTTATACATATATAATTCAGTGCCTAACTCCAAATATATGAATTAAAAAATAAATCGCCCCTTTTCTTTTTAAAGAGTGATGGGATTTCTTTTCATCTCCTTGAGCTACCACTAACTCAGGCAGATGGGACCTTGGTAATATCTCATCTGAAGGATAGCATCTAATAAGTGCAGCACCCCCTTTATGATGCTCTAAAGTGTTAGTACTAAGAAAAGTGCTTCTAAGCACCTTGTGTGGGAAGAGAACCTACAGCCTTCTGATCAGTCCATAACAAAAGTGACTGTGCTAACTTTTGAGCTACTGATAAATTTGTACTAAATTGTTATCTGTCATTACATTGGTCTGTAAAATCTACCCTCAAATTTGGCCAGCTTCTTAATTATAAGGACACACTGGTTGTGGTGGAACCATGATAGAAACAGTGACAAAATGTGTGATCAAGAAGGATGCTAGGAATACATGCCAGATATGACCAAACTCCTATCCAACTAAAAAAAACAAAGAATAAAATGGAGGAAAAGATGGAAAGACAGCCTTTTACACTAATGCCTCTATCTGGCTTTGTCTGTAGTTCTAGGACACCTGGGAAGACAATATGCTGAAGTTAGTTTTTCGATGGTTTGAGCCATTCATTGTTTTAACTCACTATACTGAAATGTCAGTTTAGAGAGATGTGATGTTTTAATATAAGCCTGCTGTGTTATCTTAATGTCTGATGATGAAGTCAGGTAAGTATGGTCCTGGTGCAAAAGTGATTTAAATAATGGTTATTTCATTTTAACACAACAACAACAACCAAAACAAAACCCTTACATTTATATAAATATTTTTTTTTCTGATTTTCAGTGTTTAAAAAAATCTCTGCAATCCATACGTAAGGTAACAGCAATTGCCTAATCAAATGCATGGTGATATTAGCTTTCTACTGTAAACCAAATGCAACTCTGTCACATATGGAGTCCATGTTACAGCATTGGTGCAGTAACAAACACAGAGAATGATTTGTTTTCTTAACTTACTGGCACTGAAGCATATTTGAACCACTTTGTTTATGTTTTTATTCAAAATGGAAACAAATTTCAATTTTCAGAAACAGTACATGCAGTGACAATTATATTGCTCATGATGTGACAATTCACATGATACTATGTTATTCTGTTTTGAAACAAACTGTGGAAATGACATATTTTCATAAATACATTTATAAATAGCACTGAATAGCTTTACAACTGTATAAGGGAACATAAAGAGACAATGACAGTTTTGCTTATTGTGATGTGCTTTCTAATAATGTCATGTGTTTTTGAAATATTGACAACAATATGGAAAATTTCCAAGTTTCATAAGCATATACATATAAACTCCACATGGAGTGCATTAAATGTTCATGTTGCTTTGTCTAATATGATATTAACATTTTTTGTGCCAGCCAACTTCTTTGGCTTCGGAAACATTAACAACTATACTGCAATCTTGCATATGTTTATAAATAAGGAAAGAATAATCAATATCTTATTAATCAAGGGTGTTGCATACATACTGTCATTATCAGTTTTATTTAAAATGATGTGCCCTTTCACACGATGCAGTTAAACTGTGTAGTCATTAGCTGTGTATTTAATAAGCTGTACAAATTAAGACACCAGATGGTGTTTTCAGCCAAGCAGGAAGTCTGAGATTAACTCCAAATGTCTTCCTAGGAGGCAAAATATCTCAACAAATTAAATGGAGTTATCTGAGTTAAAGAGTTTAATACAAAAATAGTAAGTACTTAAAAGGTGAGCTTCTCTTGTTAAGAAACTGAAATTTCCTTATTTGTGTAAGATGTGTATCTTTACAAAATAAAGTTTATTAATGGCCTTTGATTACTTCCTGGCTTGTGTTAACTGGCTAAATAAAAAAAAAAAAATGCATGAAGCTTTCATCAGTAAACTGTACTATCTGTGTTGTTTATCCCATAGGCAGACTGCTACAACACAGAAATCTTAACTATAACTTCAAAACAATTAACCACATTACAAAATAAACTATGCTGCTCAGACTCATGCATTCAGAAATTGTAGAATAATTAAGTTAAATACAGTACAATGCACAGACTTTGGAGCCTCTTCATCATTATGTTTCTTGCATATAGCTTACAGTAAAGTACCATTGTAAACATGTGCCTGCCTGGACATAAAAAGGCTATGACAGGGCTTCCTGGCACTGCATCAAGGGTCTACTATGAGATATCCTGTGGCATCCATGTGACTTAACAAGTCACCATTTTACATGAGTGAATGAAAGGCACCTGGCAGTACTAGGCTCTTACAAATTACAAAGAGAACCAGAACCAATGAATGCACTGTGAGATTTCAACACATGACTAGAAATATGTTGGTACAAAAAGGATAACACATGACAAAATAACTGACAGAAAATGGGAAAATAGGAATAATGCAAAACGTTATGCAGACTCATAAACATGTTTGGAAGACATCTGAGCTCATCACAAACAAGTTAAGGGCAAAATAAAATACAATATACAGTTCAGGGTATTCACAAAGCAAACAAGGAGAAAATAAAATACAACATACAGTGTAGGATATCCACAAAGCAGACAAGGACAAAAGAAAATACATCATGCAAGGTAAGGTAGTCAGAAATAAATTACAGATTAACTGATTCACCCAAGCTTTCATGGAACAACTGTAGCTCAGTGTTCATCTGTGCTGAAGATGCTGTTATCAGCACCTTCCCTCTGCCTATTAAATCATTAAATATGTGATTTATCCACCATTGTTCTGTCAGTTTAGTGACTACTGTAGGTCTGTATTTCCCATGATGCTACCAAAGCAATGGTTATATAAATAAATGTGTTTGTCAGGAACAAAACATAAGACTGGCTGAGGCTCTTTTTGCTCCAACCATATTTAAGTGAGGCTACATGTAGGACTAGTAATAATTCCAGTAGAGGTGCCATGTCTATTCCATACTTGCAGGAATTTGCTCATTAAAATTCCTACACCCATTTTACACAAATTAATCTTTAAACTTTTATTTTTTCCTCAGCAAGAAAGACATGTCAAGATTTAGTGAGGACATGTCATCATGCATAGGAGCAGAACAAACAGTACTGCCTGTTTTTTCTCCCTGTCCTAATAAACTAAAATTATATAACTATGAGAATTTACCACTGCATGGACCTAATGAATGAGAATAAGTCTCAGTCATTTCATCCAGCAGGAAGAGCTCCAAAGCATTTAGAAAAGACCTCCATTAATTTATACCATCAGTAGCATGCCTATAAGGGAACTGAATTCATCTGCAAGTCTTGGTGACTACCTTCATGAGGTAGACCCTGTTTTTACAAAATATCATCAACATGACACTGACATACAGACTGTATTTTATCATGGACAGAAGTAGGTTAAAAAACAAAAAAAGACAGCTGGGTGCATAAGTCCCAGGATAAAAAAAAGTGCCCAATCCTGGTAGGCGCACTGGTGCCAGGACTGGAAAAAAATGACAGTGCAGAATCCTCAAGACATGGAAACAATGGGGTTAGGTCAGGCTCAGGGGGAGGATGCCCCCCCCCCCCATTGTAGAAGGAACTAGTAGTCTACAAAAATCACAAAAACTGATAGACCAAAAAAGTGCAATAAGGATGATAGAGTGAACTAAACTATTGAAGATAAGAAAGAGCTTATGTTTTGTTACTGTTAGGCAAGAAGCCCAGAATTTCCAGACAGAAGACATACAAAAAGATTAAGAGAGAAATTAGAGGAAAGAAAAATACTTACACAAGAAAAATGTCAAAAGCTTCAAATGCTAATTTGTGTTCATTAATACAAAAGATTTATGAAAAACATTATTCTGACACCTCTCCTCTGGGCCATTGATCAAGGAGTCTCAATCCTCACCACGGACACCAGTGAGGGATGTTCACTTGGAACAAAAATAGTCACATAGTATTTCCAGATGCAGCTCGCTGGACCAAAAACAATTTCCCTTAAGAGCACATAGTGAACACAGTCTTGGAGCTGGGTTTCTCTGACACTTTCTCTAGGCCCCAAATAAGACTCTCCACTGACACAGTTGTAGAGCTGAGTCCTCAGCCAAGTGTTCCAAGCCATGTCCTCCACCACCCGCTCTGAGATATCAGTGCTCTGTGTCCCTGCTCCAAGTAGCTGACACACACACCCACACACCCTTAGAGATTAGATTTTCACACAGATACACACACACACACACACACACACACACACACACACACACACACACACACACACACACACACACACACACACCTGGGGAAGGCTGGCACAGACTTACTAGCTCTGCTACCTTTTCCCAGACTATAAGGTAGTTATACTGCCACCAGTCAACTACTCTAAGGGTCTTACAAGAGTACCCAATTATACTGAGTAAAATTAATACTAATAAAAATGATAGTGTTTGATCAATGCAGCAAGGCTTTCAGGAGAAGCCAGTGTGTCACCAAATAAATGAAAGTACTCTCAAAGGTTAAAATAGTTAATAAAAAAACAGCCATGATGAAAAGTTTAAATATATTTAATAATAAATAATAAAAAGAACATGAAAATACTGAATTTCTATTTACAATAAACACCAGAGTTTCAATCACAGAAAATATTAAAAATAACACAAATGGATAGAGTCACACAGATACAGAAAAAACAATACTTAACTAAACTCACTATATTTTCCTGACTGATCCAAAGAATTATTATTCCCTAGTTACTTACGAAAGCAAGGCAAGATGAAGTGAGTGAGTTGGCTTCCTTCTTTGCCAGGTTTTGAAAATAGACTGCTCTGAGACTTCTGTCTCATCTAGTATTAAAACCTCATTTCAGTGCTGTATTACAGAATGACATCGCATACATCTGGTCATCTAACCCTGGTTCCCGGACTACCCCCGTTACTGGAAAGTGAACCAGAACTTAGCACATATGTGTTACAATACACGCAGAGCTTTGCTGAGATGTGCTATAGCATCTGGAAGCTATAAAACTATTCTGAAACATCCACCCTTCCAGGGCAGCAATTAGTTCATCCCTAAGGGCAATACAGTAGGATTCATAGTCCTGGTTTTCACAGACATTTCGTTTCTGGCTGCCATCAGAACTATAAGATACAATCTTTATGGCCTAAACCAGGTAATTTAATTTCAGACTATTTTTTCAAAGTTAGTTGGACTGAGATTAACCTCTTCCCTTCCGGTATCCTCTATTACAATATATTCAAAAGTTATAATGCAGTCTGACATACAGGTGCACTTCTTTTCTGTCCAGCTGGACCCACTGTTGGTACATTTTTAACACAATCAGCTTTACAAATATATTGTCAAGACAAGTATCTGTACAAATCAGCTTGATATACAAATGAAAATGATACATAATTCTTTACAAACCCCACCTAGCTATGCTGGCATAAGTTACACATTCACTGCCCTACTTCTCCTGGCATAGCTGGCAATACCTCACATCATCACAATTGTACAGACCAAGAAACCTTGGGCTGTTTCGAAAAAGAAGCGACTGAGGAAGTGTGAAAATATAAAGAATAAAATCAATAGAATTTTGAAAGGTATAAAAAAAATATAGAGATAGGAAATAAAGAGAGATCTGATATGGTGCAATATTTCTGCAAAGGAGAAAGCCAAATTAGTCAATATAAGAAAGCAGCTCCAGAGATTTTCAAATAGAAATACAGGAAATGCACCCAGATGTGGAAAAATTCACAACACAAAAAATAAGATCACAAAGGGCGAATGTAGACTAGAAGATTAGTAAAGTAGAAGTAAAAAAAATTGAAGCTGAAATTATAGAACACCTGAGAAGTGAAGGCTTTAGTGTAGAAAGTCCAACACAGGTTAGTTTACAGTACGATGGAACAGGAGTCCCCAAGTAAGGAGAAACAGGAGGAGTAGGAGACATATGAAGAAGAAATATGGACATGGGAAAGAAAGAGATTTAATATGGTGCAATATCTATGCAAAGGAGAAAGCAAAAGTAATCAATACTAAAAGAGTGGCACCAAAAATATTTGAAGATAAATACAGGCAAAGGCATTCAGATGTGGAAAAGTTTACAATTCAAAAAACAGGAAAGCAGAGAGGTAAAGTAGAAAAGAATGATTAGTAATACAGAAGTTAAAGAAATAGAAACCGAGGTTATGGATTACCTGCAAAGTGACGGATTTAGTGTAGAAAAGCTAAATCTGATAATAATACAGCAGGACAGAATAATGGTTCCCCAAATTAAGGAGAAACCAGTGGAATGGGAAATATCTAATCAGGTACCATATGAAGACACTACAGAGTCTTCAATAGGTAACCAGTCCAAAAATTCAGTTCGAGGTGCACAGCAAGGGAAGGAACAGGAAACTGTGGCAACTTTGGTGCAGTCAATGTTGTGGAGTGATACGCCAAATGAGTTCCCATATGAAAGAACAACAGATGACACAGGATGAAACTGAAGAGAATGTGGCACAAGAAGATGTTCTGGAACTTTTTGCAGAATGCCCACAGGAAATGGAGAACAAAGAACATGTCCTCAGTTTAGAAGAAAATGATTAAGGGAAGAGTTGCTTGATTTAATAGAGATGGATAGACATAATTAAGATTAATGAAGGAAATGGACTATAGAAAGTCCAATAAGACCCAAAATGTTTGAAATTTGATAAAACAAGTGAACACAGTAACCAGAACTGTTTATAGAAATTCATGCAATATAACATAAATAAATTGGATATATTATTGTGCAGCTAAATTAATAACAGATAAAGTCTTACCACAAAAACACAGCGCAGTAAGGTAAAGGAAGGGGAGAAATCAAATGCCATCATAAAAATATCAAATAGAGAAAACTCTAAAGCAATTAAGAACTGTCACTGTTAGAAGAGCACAGAACAGGGAACAGATCAACAAAAATACTTTGAAAGATAGACATGATACAATCAATACGCTGTATCAGAACAGGTTAAGCTCTATCATACACTACTGCAAATAATAAACTAAAGATATTAGCACAGGCAGAAAAATGCAGATAAATATAAATAAAAAGTACAAAATAAGCAATTTATTGATGATCTGAAAACGTTTTATAGAGAATTCGGAAACAAGGCAAAAGGAATTGAACCACCACCAAAAAGAAAGAAGAAATAGACAGATTTTGGAGAAATATCTATGAAGATTCCGTGGAACATAAAGATGCTGAATGGGCAGAAGATGGATAGAAGAAGTAAAATAAATAATAAGAAGTTCAAATGTATATGATATGAGATGGGATGAAGTAATGGCTAGAGAAACTGAAACAAAATTAAGAAAAGCTCATAACTGGTATACCTCAGGCCTAGATGCAATACCTAGCTTCTGACTAAAGGTATTAACATATTTTCATGAAGATTTAACCATGAGTAAGAACTGTTTTATATGTACACCCCAAACAGACACCAACCTGGTTAACAACAGGAAAAACAATACTCTTCCTTAAGAGCAAACCTGCAAGCTATCCTAAAAACCATAGACCAATAGCTTGCCTTCCAATGATGTATAAACTGTCCACTGGAACTGATGCCGACAGAATTTATAATCATTTAGAAGAAAACTCAATGGTGGCAATAAAACAAAAGGGTAACAAAAGAAAGTCATATGGAACAAAGGATCATTTATTGTTAAATAAAGTCATACTGAAGAACTGTAAAAAGGGGAAGAATCTAAAAGTATGGCATGAATAGACTACAAAAAAGTATTTGATAGTATTCCACACTTATGGATAAAAGAGTGCTTAAAATGTATAAGATACACCCTACACTGATTGATTACATTATAGCAACCACAAAACAGTGGCAAACCACTCCTAGAAAACAACAAAGTATAAAGACTTCTTAGCTTCTTTTTGTGGATGATTTACAACTGTGTAGTTCATCAGATGACGAATTAAAAGCACAATGGCAAGTGGTCAGAACTTTCTCAGATGGTATAAGAACGTCATTTGATCTTGACAAATGTGCAAAAGCAAATTTTAAAGCAGGAAAACTGCATCACCAAGAAAACATCAGTCTGGGACAGGAATGTGATATAAAAGAACTTGAGCATGAGGAGGTATATAAATATTTGGGAAATGCTGAAGGATCAAAAATAAATCATGAACAAATGCAAAAAAAACTTTGTAAGGAATATTTTAGAAGACTAAAATTACTACTGAAAACAGCTCTGACATGTAGGAACAAAGTCCAAGCAATAAACCAATTTGCTCTTCCAGTCCTAACTTACAGTTTTGGCGTGATTGACTGGCCCCAAAAGGTACTGGATCAGTTTGACAGGAAAACAAGAAAATGCTTCATGCTTATCAAATGATTTATAAAATAATCAGTGCATACCAAGATTATCTTTTCCCTGTTCTGAAAGAGGTATGGGCCTCCTCGAAACTGATTACATGTATAGATCAGCAATTGTAGGACTGCATACATATCTGCTGACCTCACAAGATCCAAACATAGTGAATGTTTTAAAACCTCAAGAGAATAAGTCTAAGATGACGTCCCTGCTTAGTTTAACAGAAGCATATAAGTGTCAAGCAGGAATGGAACTCATACCAGAAGTAGATAAAAGTCAGGCAGCAACTGAATATGACAAAAAACAAAAGAAAGAAAGAATATAAGGTGAAAGATCGGATGAGAAGGCAAGAAATGTGGAAAATGCAAAAATTTAGTTGCAAGTACATAAAACAGCTACTTCTGCACCTTAAGTACATTCTAGTACAAAACATATTTAAGATGCAGTTCTGGCTATGTTCCATTCAACTAATGAAAATAAAAACATATGTGGATCGCTGTGCTTAGTTTTTCTGACCCCCCCCCCCCCAACATATCAGAATAACTTAAATAAATATGTTTATGAATCATAAGCAGACCAGGGTGGGTTTTTTACCATTTATTTTAATTTGGCACTTCATAAATTTCAGTTTCCTGCCTTACTTTTATCTTAGAACAATGGGAACCTTATGTCTGTCCTATATTGATGGCCTAACATCATTAACTTAAAACAGTCTGAAAAAAAAATTCTGACTTGCACCCAAATCATGCCATTTATTAAAGCCAATTACTATAAGCTTCACAACTAATGTGTACTAAAATGAGTAATTCTCCAGTTTCTAACATGAAGGAACCTTTGCAAATGAACTTGTACATACAAAATATGCTTCCGACAAATACAGTAAATAAAATAGCATATAAAAAGTGTGCTGTACATTGTGGCCCTTTGCTGTTACCATTTGATATTTCTAAAAATATTTGCTGACTAATGGTATAAGTAATATTAAAGTCAAAAATATCAACTGTAATAATCTTAATGCAGTTCCTTAACCTATGTGTTCTGCATGTCCTACTATAGTGTAAATGCACATCTAGTTCCTTTAAGTGTGTTCTTCTCGTTCTACAAGGACATGTAGCAATAGTAATCATGTGTTGTTTTCAGCTATAGACCACAGCTTAGGCTGTTGATAAGTAAAATGCTTTCAGGACTTGAGAGAGGCAAAGTCCTGACAAGTGTGTGAGTACATGTAACCACACCATCAATCTGCAAATATGTGACCAGGGTCAAAAAGGCCATAAAGACACTGCTGTTTACCATATCTTCCAAAACCTTTTACCAATGACCCCAAAGAAAGAAATGTGACACTGCAACAATGGAAATCAAAAATGTTCCCTAAAGTACATAAGATTAATCATTTTATAAATGGCATATTACTATCTACATTTCAGATGAGGCTGAAATCAAAATAACATTACTAAAATTAAATCCCCTATTAAAATTTGTAAGTTCTCAGCTGAATCATACCACTTCATTTTTATTCAGGTTATTCTGCCTCCTCCTCAAGTGTCCACCATCCACACTCACGAGTCACACTGGACAGCTACAACCATCCATGGCAAGTAGGAAATGGGATTGCCAGGCCTTTCTTCCATACCATTCATATACTGTATGCACATCTAAGGGAATTCAAAGTCACCAGTCAGGCTACCACATGTACTTGGGAGGTGGCCTTCTGATTAACAGATTGCCATAGGCAACTGAGTGCCAGGCATAGGCAAATGAGATTCTCAGTTTCTCTCTGTTGCTCTATGTCCCTCATAATGCACTCCCTCCTTATGGAGTAAGACACAAAAACAATAGCATTTTAAATGTATTTGCCTTAGGCATCTTTCACATGCGTAACTGTAACATGTTTGCACAGATATGATAACATGTTACTACTTATTTCATTTCAGGCTGGCAATCTGCATTTTATTTCACCTTCTATGATTACATGTTCTACTTTCAAATGCAGAATTTATAGATATGTGTTTGTACCTTAAGGTACAGGATTTTTCACTGCCCTTCAAAAATGTTAGCTTTACTACCAAACTGGACATCCTAATGCAAGTAAACAAATGTTAAGTCAATCTTGACAGACTAAACAGACCTGCTATTTGTTTTAAAAGGCAAGCCTGAAGTAATGTTGTATAAAATTAAGACTATAAGTAATGCTGGAAAAGAAGAATATCTATAAACTGGATTAACTAATTGTTAATAGTGCAAATGCAATGTAAAAACAGAACATATACTGCGAAATATGAAACGGAAAAGGATGAATATAAATAATTGTGAAAAAGAAAAAAATTATAAACTGAATTAACTGAATGTTAATAATGCAGTAGCAATGTAAAAACAGAATCTATAACAAGCAAAATGACAGAAAAAAGGTTTACAAACAATAAATAATACTGTAAGAGAAGAAAATCCACAGACTGATACTAATAATACAAAAATCAAGGTAAAATCAGAACACGCAATGATCAACATATTCTCAGCAAGGCAAAAATTATTATCAGATGAAAAAACAATGAGTAAACTGAAGTACAACTAGTATATAATAAAATGTTCAGAGTGTTAAATGCTGATGCATTTTGCCACATAAAAGTTCATAAACTCTCTTCTAAAGATAGTGGTATTTAACACAATACAAAGGGATTACACATTTCAGAGCTTAGTAACTGGAAAATGTACTCCGACTGAGATGCTTTAACAAGATTATGTACTGCCACTGAAGTGCTTTAACTTCAATATGTACTGTCACTGATGTGCTCTAGTTGGAATATGTACTGTATGTACTCTTTCGTCCCACTCTGCTCAGGCTCACTTTGCTCCCCTACCCTACCCCCAATTCACAACCACTCCCACTACCATTAAACTTATACTTGACCTCTAACCACACCCCCATACAAATTATCCAATCACAGACCACCTCTCATTACGTAGAGTCACTAAATCTACTCTCTTAAAGACAAAACAACACTTCACAATACAAACACTAGGAAGTTCCTCCCCTCCACAAAAACAGCTCAGTTCAAACACCATGTTTCTTAGCCACACCATCCTATTTAGCTTACTCATAATTATCCACCAAAGCCCTTCCTATCATAATCAAAGAGTAATACACACCCACTCACCAACAAATCCAGACCCTCCCAATCACTCTCCCACATTAACAAAAATTATATCCTCCTACCTGTTTAACAGCCCAAACACAGAACTGTTCAGTTTCAGATATTCCTATACTAATGTAATACCAAACCTATTACATAAAATAACAAAACTATTACTTAAAAGCATCCACCAACCCCAGCAAAAAACACTACTACTCAAACTGAGCGGTGATATACATCTCAACCCAGGCCCCCGAATGCCAATACAAACTTCCCCCTCAACTGGCAACCCCCTCATTCAAAACATACCATATGTGTTTAACCACACACCCAACCCTCTACTCTTAAATATGAACCTTAGAAGCTTATCAAATAGGATTCATAAATATTATTCTACCCTTACCTTATAGTCCCCCAATAGCTATTGTCACACTAACTGAAACCTGGCTTAAACCACATAAAAAAGACACTGAAATCCTTCCACAAGACTATAACTTACTCATAAGTGACAGATCACATAAGCGAGGAGGAGGAATAGCCATAATATTTAGAAACTCATTAAACCTAGTATACCTCGACCACACTCCACCAGAACCCTCTGTGAAATACTAATCTCTCTTTTAGAACTCAAACTCAATAAACACTTAATAATCATCACTGCCTACATTCCACCAGGTAATAGCCAGTCCAAAACTGAAAACCTTAGGAACTACATTTAATCAAGAGCCTATTATGGGAGATTTTAACTTGGACTGGAATAAGTGCTCTTCCCAAGTTCCATCAAACTTTATTAACTTGTATGAGTTTTCCCAGATGATAACATCCCCAACTACAGTTGACAAAAAAAAAAAAAAAACAAGAAACAAACTATCCTTGACTGGACCTTGACTAACAAGCCCAACCTTTACCAACATGCAGGCTGCCTTTCAGACAGTCTGAGTGACCACATGCCCACCTACCAATACTAATCTTGCATTCCAAAAAGCATAATTTAGAAACACATATGGGACAAAAGAAATTTCTGTCCCACTCTATTTAAATCACTACTACAACATTATGACTGGTCACCTTTAAAACAATTCCCACTAAACTCAGCAGCACAACTATTCAATCAAACTTTCCTCGATATTCTAAATAATATTCCACCCCTAAGAAAAACACAAGTTAAATCAAAACCAACTCCATGGCTTTCCCAGGTGACCAAGCAACTTCTCAAAAAGAGAGATTGAGCAATATCAGGAGACCAAATCACAACCTTCCCTGCTTACATACCAACAACTAAGAAACCAAGCCAAAAAAAACAAACAAAAATGACAAAAATCTTACTATAGCTCACTACAATAAAAACACCAAAACAGCCCTCAGAAATTTTGGGGAACTATGAAACAACTTCTAAACGCAGGTCAAACTACTACTCCACCTCCCACCACCTCTAACTCCTCTGATAGTATTGCATCCCAACTTAATTCTCATTTCATAAACTCAATACTATTTCTAGTAAACCTGGACAACAACACACTCCTGACACTACCTTTAGGAGCCCTCCTAAACTGCAACTCATTCAGTATCAAAACAGTTCAAACCAATACCATAAAACAGTTTCTTAAACTAAAACCTACTGCTATAGCTGCTGACCAATTACCCAATGAATTTCTCCTATTAGCAGCAGATGCAATCACATACCCCATCTCCATTCGAAAAAATCGGTTTATCACAGAACAACACATACCTAAACAGAGAAAAATATCTCATATCATAGCTTTGCATAAAGGCAGCCCCTCAACAGAGTTATCTAACTACCAACTCATAGCCATTCTACTCCATTAGTGAAAGCCCTTGAAAAATGCATTCACAAACAACTCTTACATTACCTACTACAGAACAACTTTCTCTCAAACTCACAACACAGTTTCAGACCAAAGTATAGCACCACGACAGCCTTAATTTGCTTCACCAATACCATCAACCAGCTTAAAAACAACGGCCACTTTGTCTCATCCATATTCCTTGACATGTCAAAAACCTTCGACACAGTACAAAAACTACTAAATGAACTAACTTCCATAAACCTTTCCCAAACAGCACTATCCTGGTTCCACAGCTACTAAACTGACTACAAGTAAGTTACGTGGCAAAACTCACTCTCCCCCCTTCTACCAGTCTCAGTAGGTGTACCTCAAGCATCAGTCCTCGGTTCACTACTCTTCTCTATATTCACCAGTAAACTATCTACTGCTACTTACAAGGCTACCATTATTCAATATGCGGATGACTCCTTCCTTATATGCTCAGCTCCAACTCTCCCCATACTCCTGGAAATAACACAAAGATCCTTCCTAGACATGGAATAATACCTTTGCACTCATCAGCTAATCGTCAACCCAAACAAAACTAAACTGATGATCTTTATTAAAGGCAAATCACAACGATTGCAATCCACCTTCAGTATCTTTTCATCAAACTAGAACCAGTAGCACATACAAAACTTCTTGGAGTAACAATCGATAACTCACTAAAATTCTATAAACATTTGGCTTTAACCATTAAAAAGGTGCATATTAAACCTGGAGCTCTCTATAGAGCAAAGCCATTCCTCACAAATATCTCCAGACAAGCCAGAGCCAGAACACATCTCCTCTCCACCTTGCTATATGCCTCCCCCATCTTTACAACTCTTAGAAAAACAGACCTAAACAAACTTGAGGCTTGCTATCACAAAATAGCTAGATATGTACTTAACTATCCAAACAGAACTCATCACTGCTCTGTACTACAAGAACTAACCTGGACTGAATTTCCCAACCTCCTCCAGCTAAACCAACTAACCATCCCCCACTCCATCATCCACAGCTAAACAACTGCCCAGCTCTCAAAGACTTAGCACAGCCATGTACCAGTAAGAGAACTTTGAGAGCCTCTGATAAATTATTGCTAATAACCACACAAGCCAACAACAGCTTTGGTGATTCCCTTTTTTATTTGTACAAAATATCCAAGATCTATAACTCCATCCCACAACCAACCGTTAACACCACTGATACAAAATATTCCAAATCACTCCTCAAAAATTACCTAAGTGACAACTGTCTATGCTCCTGCTCTTCCCCTGGTTGAGCACTCACCACACCTTTCCCCAGTTGCCCAGACCTGCTCTTGATCCCAATTTCTAATTACCATTTTCCAATACCTAAGGACTAATTTCTAATGACTTAAGTCTCTTCATCTTCTCCTTCTCTCTCCTGCAGAAAGGCTGAACCATCATAAGGCACAAAGTATTTCTTGTATCTAAACAAACATGCAACTTATTACTTATATTGGACTTTAACGCCTTAATAAGACATGAGTCACAGGACAATTTTATGTAAACACATTCTATGTCTTCTGTTGTTTTAACCAACTACCTTACCTCTGGTATTTGTAAAAATCATTGTACTATTTTGTATCTGTTGACCTTACCTCAGATATTTGTAAAATCTGTTGTACTATTTTTTATCTGTTGAACCTCTGTTTATATTCATACTTTCTGTAAATTTTAATTCTTTGTATAACATGGAACTTTTATACCCGGGCCTCCACTGAAAATGGACCTCCAACTGAGTGGGACACTCCCAGTAAACAAATGAAAAATAAATAAATAAAATAAAATACTACCACAGAGATGTGAACTGGAATACTTACTGCCACTGAGAAGCTTTAACTGGAATATGCATTGCCAATTTGCCACTTAGAAATTTTAACAGGAATATGTTATGCCATCAAAGTGCTTTAACTGGAATATGTTTTATGCTGAGAATCTTTAACTGGAATATGCAATGCCACTGAGATGCTTTAACATGAATAAGTACTGCAACTGAAGTACTTTAACTTGAATATGTACTGCCACTGAGCTATTTTAACTGGAATATATACTACCAATGAGAATATTTAATTGGAATATTTACTGCCACTGAGAAGCTTTAACTGGAATATGTACTTCAACTGAAATGTTTTATTTATTTGTTACATTTGTTAACCAGGTAGTGTCCAACTAGGCCAGGAGCCCATTTTCAGTAGAGACCCGGGGAGAAGAGCTCCACAACAGTCAATACAAACATAGCAATTTATATACTGAAAAAAAAACAAGTTAAAATAAGAGGATACAAATATACAGAGAAATATAGAATTCAGCTCTGAGACAAGTTGCAAATGCAGGCACAGTTATGAGCATAGTACATATGAATACATGTATGAGCAGCCAAAAAATATGTAATTCATCAAACAACTGAGTGGTACAGAGATGAGAAAGTCTGTACAGAGAAGGAAAATAAGAAATTCAGTTAGAGATGAAGAAGGGACTGGGGTTGCTCGAAGCATTGGGAATTATGGTATAGTTAGGCAGAGCAAAATGTGGGTAAAAGTAATGGAAGTGGGAAAGAATTAGCCTGGAGTATGGCAAGAGCACAGCCAATGACTAGCAAGGTGTTTCTTTAGGAGTAGTTGGAACACATGGCTAGGATTTTTTGCTATGGTTGCTAATAACTAATCTGCATGGGTAACTGATTTCTTTGCAGTCAAAAGCATTCGGTAGAGTCTCCTTGCTCCTTTATCTCTTTAAAAACTTTCATTTTCTGGCATTCTCTAGTGTTTTCTGTCTAAAGAGTGTAGGCTAATAGCTTTAGTATTGGGTCCCCAGCCTCCCTCCCTCCCTGTTGGTGTCTTGTTGTTATACTTGGTGGCTTTGCAGTTGCCCGCCCCTACTGTAAATTTGATCTGGGACACTCCTCCCAGTCTAGTGTCATTAGCTCATTCTACCTAATACAGAGAGAACATCTGAGAAGGCCTTCTGTTCCTCCTTTCTCCCTTTCAAAAAAAAATTGCCTGAATCTCCTTGTGTTCTGACTGTGCTTCTCAAACATTTTGGAAATATAGAGTATATTTTAGAGCATTTATTATAACTGCATTTGCCTTAATATTGCTACAACTCAAGTGCTCTAAATTGCACTGCATCTGAATTGTTTGTATGTTTTAGCTGCTTTTCTGTATATATAGACTTCTCTGTATAGACTAGCTACTTATTCTGCTGTATTACTGCCTCTTAAATCGTTTTTCAGTTGTGCACTTGCCTTGCTTCATTAAAAAAGTTTTAAATTGCTAATTTTGTAGAGTTTCAATTGCATTTACTGTTTAGGACTACACACGCAAGTGTGTTAGCCTTTTCTGTGTTTATTTACTGTATTATTGCATTGTTTAGCCTGTTTTAACAAAAAAAAAATACTATCTTGTTTGCTCGTTTCCCACCTTTCCTAGCCAGTCCAGATCCCAGGCTTTGCTGGCCTCAGGACTTTATTTTCTGTGTTCAGAGCTATCCAGACCTTGCTGTGGTAGAGGGAAGTCCTACTGCTTACCAGTGGGAGTGGTGAGCATTGTATTGCCTATCTAACACTAGAGGAGTGGTTTCCAGCTCTTAAATTGTAATTTTATTAGCCTTTTTGGGCTGATTTCTTATCCCTTTCAACTTTCTGGCGTAAATGACCGTGTGTTTGCACATTTTTCGCATCATGCAGCACAGCGAGGCTACAGTTAAACTTTTCCAGGTGCCAGAAAGTCTGATCTTCAAATTTTCCCTTAGAACTAGCTGGTTTCTCAGTAGTAGCACTAAAATCTGAACCCCTGTGACTACCACTTGCTCTAGAACCTGCTGGAAAGCACTAGGAAGTCTGAAACTGATACAAGCACTCAACTCTCCTTGTCAATAAGGAGAAATTAATCATAAGCACTAAACAGCCTATAATTGCAAAGTACCTTGCAAAGGTAAGGGAAAACAGCTCTTATACTTTACAAAAAAAGCACCAAAATAGGCATGTCCAAGGGTCAGCTTCCGGTGATTTTTCCTGTCCACCTAGTGAATATGGGCATACTGGGGCAATGCAGCAACTGCCTCATGTACACAGACAACCCTCTCCTCCTACCACCCAACACTACAACCTGCGAGAGATGCACTTGCATAGCCAAACTGGAAGCAAAGCTCTCTCCGGCCAAGATTCTGCTAGACAGTCAAGAGGAGAAGGTTAACACCTGCACTACACATCAAGCAACTCATAGCCCTTCAAAACCCACACCATCAACACCCACACATAGCAACACTAAACCCACATACGCGGAGGCCCTTAACATTAACCTGCCCAAGCAACAAGGACCTCTGAAGCTGAAACGCAAACAAACACCAGTCACAACCAAAGTGAAACATAGCATACAACACCAGTGTGCCACCCAGCAACAGCCCGTAAGGCAAGACACTGTACCCAACACTTTAGTCATAGTGACTCTATAGTCAGGCACACTGATGTCCCACTCACCAGGCTGAACAAGGAGAAAATTACAGTCAGCTGCCTGTCGGGGGTTCAGGATCCACCACATAACGCATGAACTCAAGTCACTCCACAACAAGTACAAATATGACTCTGTCATTGTCCAAGTGAATGACTTGAGACGTACCTCCCTGGACTACATGAAAAGAGACATGGAAGAGCTCTCGGATCATGTGGCCCAGGCAGGTATGACCCTAGCCCTGAGTAGCATCCTGCCTTCGCCCAGAATGATACGACAGTATAAGGGCAAAATGATTGACTTCAACAATTGGCTAAGCTTCTGGTGTCATTCAAAGGGGATCCAGTATCTGTCTGCCTGGGAAGACATGATCGACAAACCACGATGCTTTGCCAGAGATGGTCTGCACTTGTCACCTCTGTGATTCGGGTTACTGGCAAAAGCTTTTGCCACCCCTACAGTGCCTTTTTTAGGCAAGGTTCAAAGGACAAAACCACCACAGTAACAGATACAAGCATGCAAAATCTGAAGGTAATGCTACTCAATGCTAGAAGTCTAAACCTCAAAATGCACTCTCTCAAGGCACTCCTAAAAATGGAGAACATCAATATCTGTGCAGTAACTGAGACCTGGTTCAAGGCTTTAGAGAGCACCCCTGCAATACCAGACTACAACATTAACCACATTTTCTGGCCACAAAACTAAGACCGAAATACTAAAGGTGGAGGAGTGTCCATATTCACCAAGGAAATTCACACCTCCAGGCTAGTTGCCCAACACAATGCATCTGAAATTCTCCAGGTGCAACTAACACTAGGTAAGACTGCAATCCAAATTGTAGCTTGCTACAGATCCCCCACCATGCCCCAATATTCTCACTACACCTTTCTAAACATACTGGAAAATATTAAGATACAACCAAAACCCTAATACTGGGTGATTTCAATTACCCTGCCATTAACTGGGAAAACTACTGGGGTACCAACTCCTTTTCCCAACGGTTCTTGGAATTCATAAATTTCAACACCCTGGATCAACTAATCCATTGTCCCACCAGGGGCTCCAATATCCTAGACCTGGTCATTACCAACATGGGAGATAGATGCTCCACACCAGTGGTCACCCCCTCATTGGTCAGGTCTGACCATAAGCAAATCATCCTTGACATCCATATCCCACCCCCACCCCCTAGTAAGGAAACCTCCTTAAAAAACTTCTACAAAGCCAACTTCATGCTACTGAAGTCAGAAGTGACACACTTCATGACACCCATGCAGACGGGATCTGAAAGTTCGACTGCAGAATCCTACAGTAAGGCACTGTATGAGCACATCCACTCGTGCATGAATCGTGCCATCCCAAACAGAACCATAATGCTCTCCTCCAAAAAAAGGAAGCCAATCTGGTGGTCCCCTGCTATAAACAAGCGATACAACAGAAGGAGAAGATGTTGCAGAAAAGAGGAAATCCCAGGATGCAAAAAACTCCCTCACCAGCCTCAGTAAGAAGCTGAGATCCATCATAAAATCCTCAAAAGCTAGTTACGAAAATAAAATTGCCAAAGATTCCAAAGACAACCATAAGGCATTCTATAATTATGTCAAGAATCTAAGTGGCAATGCTCAGATCTGCTCTGAGCATCGCTTCAACAGAATGGCATTAAATATACTGATCCCAAGGATATTGCCAATATCCTGGCAGATCGATTTAGTGCCAACTTCAACCCCCTCTCACCCCCTAAAGGGCCCATCTCAATACCAAAAGATTGCCAAATTCCGGTAATCACAGCCACACAGGTAGAAACTGCACTCTCCAAAGCTAAGAATACAGCATCCATGGGACCAGATGACATCCCAAGCTGTGTACTACATGGACTACAAAATGAACTAGCACCTCACCTAAGTGTTATGTTTAATCATAGCCTCACCTCAGGCTTCATGCCCACTGAGTGGCGCACACCTACAGTTATCCCACTCCACAAGGGGGGATCCACCTTGGATCCTGGGAACTACCATCCCACCAGTCTGACAAGCCTAATCTGCCAGGGCATGGAACGCATTATCATGGAACTTATAAACAAAGACATCGGCAACCTTCAAACACTGGACCCCACCCAGTTTGGGTTTGTGAAGGGCCAATCTTGTCTCCTGAACCTGATTGACTTTTTCGAATCAGTCTCCAGAGCTGTGGACGAGGGTAAGGTGGTCCACACAGCCTATCTAGACCTCGCCAAGGCCTTCGACACCATCCCCCACTCTGGAATCATAGATAAACTTACTAAGCTGGGCATAAATTCCTACAGCACTCGAAGGGTTGCCAATTGGCTTACTGACAGAACCCAGACTGTAAAAGTAGCCGACTCCAAATCCAGCTCCAGACAAGTGACAAGTGGAGTACCTCAGGGTTCAGTCCTGGGACCACTCTTGTTTGGCATCTACTTCTCTGAAGAACAGGCCAACTCTAAGGGACTCTGGCTAACAAAATTCACAGATGACTGCAAACTGGGAGCCATTATCGAATCCCCAAATGATGTGGATATTCTACAAAAGGGCCTTACAGAAACAGATGCCTGGTGTCAGAGCCATGGGCTCAAGCTTAATGCCAAGAAATGTATAGTTATCCCCTTTGGAAAAAAACATGTATCCATTTATTTACACATAGGTGGCAGTAAACTAAACATTGAAAGTGTGATGAGAGACTCAGGGACACAGGTGGACAGTGGTCTCACTTTAGATAATCACATCGCCACAACAGTCAGAAAATCCTTCTATGTGGCACACCTCACCACTAAGGGTTTTCAAAAAGGAGGTCATTGTCCCACTGTACTCATCCCTCATTAGACCCATTATAGAGTATAATGCCCTGTTTGGTATGTACCTCACAAGACATCTGCAACAGCTGGAAAGGCCATAGAAATACCTCACTAAAAGAGTCACAGGCCTAAAGCAGATGCCATATGCTGACCGTCTAAAAAAACTCCAGCTATACTCTGTGGCATATCGTCTACTCAGAGGCGATCTCTGCTTAACATACAAGGCCATGTCAAACTCTGAGCTGCTGAACATGCTCCACTTAAAGAAATCCCAATCCCTTACAGACACATGCTCCAGGGATCTAAACCTTGTCATCACAATGAACAAAACATGTTGGAAGGATAGGTTCCTGACCCAGAGACTCCCCATACTCTGGAATAGACTGCCCATACAGGTCAAGCAGAGTGCCTCCTTGGCCCTCTTCAAAAGGAACCTTGATGATTGGATAGGAGATAGGAAATTCACCCCGGGGATCATGTCAGTCGCCCTGCTAAACAGGGGTCCAGAGAAGTAAATATTGTGGGAAGAAATATCCAGGGAATTGTAATGGCTAGGCTTGTTATAAGCCCTAGGTTCGATAGCCTAGTACCAACCTATGAACCTATATATATACATATATATATATATATATATATATATATATATATATATATCGGAGATCCTTATAGTAAGGTGCAATAGTTTTCCAGCCTTAGGGGTTCAGACGTTTTCTACCCTTAAGGAAAAACAATAAAAGTTGCTGGCTGATACTACTTAAAATCAGGAAAAAGAATCATGGACAGCAGACAAGCTCAGTTGAGGTCTCAAAGCAATCAAACACTTATAACTTGTACAGGACTTAATATTTCTTTACTGAAAATAAAAGATATTAATTAAATTTAATAGATAGATATTAATATTTTACAAGCCAAGCAGGTGTATAAATATTTATGAAGATAATACCATCCAAAAATTCTAAGTCACCAGGAATCTGTAGCATATTTAGCAATGAAGCATGTCTCGTATGACTACTCTGATTGCAATTCTATCCCCAGGAGCTTATCCTATCCAACTGTTATGCTTAAAAAATTAGGCCATTAAAGGAACACATTACCTTCTATGTTTCTGCTGTCAACAAGTTCAGATAAAAACAATCCTCTCTTAACTCAACTATCCACTTTATGAGGCCAGGGAGATCCTCCCATTAGATAGTCATCCTCTTGCTAGGCCTTACTTTGTGGATCCACTGATAGCTCTCCAACTGATCCCCTCTGTAAAATGAAAGTGTCTCCGAGTACTAGGTCAAGTAACTATTTCATTATTATATATTTCATTAATGCTACACTAGAATTCCTGGTAGTCCACTATATTA
This sequence comes from Protopterus annectens, assembly GCF_019279795.1. Lineage (NCBI taxonomy): Eukaryota > Metazoa > Chordata > Ceratodontiformes > Protopteridae > Protopterus > Protopterus annectens. The sequence goes on along the minus strand of NC_056735.1, from coordinate 285,233,738 downwards.
TATGCCTTGTTTACTAGTGATAATTTAGAATAACTCTCCAATATTTTCCTTACACTGTTTTGCATAGCAGGAAACGGGGGTTGATTTATGTGTCCACTTTCACAGAAGCATCCTCAACTGACTTGTCACCACTAGTCATTTACAACTTGCTATTTTCCATTAAACTCTGTTTTAAGATAAGTTTTAATTTATTTTCATTTTTCCTCACCCAGAGGTGTTTTTTAGACTTGTCTTCAGAATAAATATATATAACAGCAATAATTTAGACTGAGGTATAATTTGTTTGATCTCTACAAACCATTGAATTGTTTACAATCAGTTTGTGATAGTATCCTATCTGGATATTCAAATTAAATTGTTAGTTAGAGGAATGATAGGTTGCTTTGTCTGTTTTTTTTTTTGCAGCTTTGTTTTTTCTCTTTTATGGGTTTTATCTGTATAGTTTGTATGTTTCATTTGTCTAGCGGAATGCTGTGATCAATAAAGAATGTTATGAGTTTAAAAATATATATTTAATTTACACCAATGCTTCAAATCTGTGCTCCTTTTATCCCACTGAAGGAATACAGTCTTATGGCTTATGTTCAGAGTTGTTCCAGCTATTGGTGGAACACTAAAGATCCAAGACTTTAAACATTATGTTTTAAAAGATTTTCTTGATTTTAAAGTATCCTTTTTTGGGGGGAGGGGCTAAATCTCTGACTTGTCCTCCCAAAACCTCTAGTGGTTCTACCTCTGACATTTCAAAATTTATCAAATAACATCTGCTTTAACCTAGACATGGAAGATCTTATGTTAGATCTAATAAAATGGAAAGCCATATTGCTTGTTGATAAGTTGGAATATCTAGAATAGCAGGCCATCCTATTTCTACAGGTAGAACCTCCTTGCCACACCTAGAAATATGCCCTTCCCATAAAAAACTCTGACAGACAATGTTAACCCACTTAAATACACATTACACAGGTTATACAAAAAGCCCCCCCCCCAAAGTACAATATTCTTGGCAATTTAAATAACAGTAATACCCAAACATCTGACTAACTTTAGAATCACATATTTCATTCTCTGAAACATAGTCTTGATTTTTATAAGCAATGTATCACAAAAAAGCCTCAAGTAATCTTTAATATTAAATAAAAGTCAGATTCGTAAATATCTAATTTTGGTATAACTCCATAGCAATGGTTATCTTTCCATTAATAAATAAAATGACTAATGGGATTTGTGAACACAGGGTGCTATTCAAAGGTAAGAAATTGCGGTTTAATGCACTGTGCTCTGGCAGTAACAGAAAGGTACTGGATAAACGGAGGGGGCACAAAGAGACATATTCTTATTAGGATGCATGATATTTTATAATTTTTGCATTATCCTAAAAACGTAAGCCTTCTCTTTGAAGCAGTGAGCAAAATTGTTGTTTTATACCGGAGTGAAAAACAATGGAAGTGGAAAAAATATGGAAAAAGTTTTAAGCTTGACTGCAATGTATAGTGAAATAAAATTCATGAAAATTTCAGCAAAGTAGAAACAAATCCAAAGAAATGATCAGTCACTATGGGAAAAGGGAGAGATAAACAGGAGCAAACAGATATGAGGAAGTGAAAGCAAGAAGGACAGGCCAAAAAAAGAACTGTGGGGCTTGGTGCCTAAAGAAAATGTAAATTACTTTCTTATCAACCTTTCCACTTCATCATGTGATTGTTATTGGGAGTATTATTTGCTCAAATGTTCTTTGAGCTTTCTTTCTACACCCTTGCAGGCTCCATAAACAGGACAAACTCTGAAGTGAAGTAAGACATCCACAGAGATCTAGAATTTGGGTCCCTTATATGTTTTGCCTCTTGTGCTTATGCCTAGGAGACATAAACAAATCCTCTAGCTGGTCCTTCTGCAAGGCCCTCTTCATGCCTGCTAAGTACATGATGATGACGATGAAAGACTCATTTTTTTTTATTATTTGGTCCTGTCAAGTTACAGAAGCAAAGCATCAGAATATGTAACTCATTAACACTGTGATCCAGCTGCAGAAAAAATAAAGTAGCTGCTACAGCTGCCCTGAATATTAATCTAATGCCTATAGGTACACTTGGAATGTTTAAGTTTTATAGGCATCATGTGTAGAAAATGCTCAGTGACACATTTTGAGAAGATACCCAAACGCTAAAAGCAGTTAGAAATCACTGGATGTTCTAGAAGCTTGAGCAATACTCAGTCCCAACACAAGTATGCTTTGTGTGGGGTAATGGAGTTGTGCACCCAGAGGTCAGGAACTCAAGATTTTATCAACAGCCACATGACAGGACACAAGAAGGATGTAAACAAGTGTTCCACCCATCGCAGACAGCCCTTTGACATATGTCCACAAGCATACATTTAAAGGTTCATTGACTTACAGAAGTCTGAAGAGAAGCTGCATGTCCCCCACCAATGCTGATGCTCGCTGTCTTATTTTGATGTGTGTGTAACAGTCGATACACACTGCAAACATGAAAAGTGTTTCATTGGGATATGTCACTGAAGTAGCCAGAACATCTGCTTCATTTACCTGTTTATTATTTTACTGAGATTAGATTTTATGTACTATCAAAATATCACAGAATGTGACTGATAACGAAATACTTAACCTTAAAAGAAATATTTAAGACCAAGAACTAAAACGCTTAATGCTTTGAAGTTAAACAAATAACATTAAGGCTTTATAATGCTTCACTTTTGGCACAGTTTTGATCGTACGTTAATGTTGTCCTGACATTATAAAAGTGTTAATCTACAATGACAGAAATAATTTTTGCTGCATTTCTGTTCCTTCTAATATTACTATGGCACAGCATTTGCAAAAGAAATGTTGATCTCTTACTTTTGGCTTGCTATGAAGTTGTAAGGAAATACCATTAAGGACCTACATCCCACAGAATAATGACCAACTATTGCATCAGGACACTGTAATATACATTAAGGACCAGCTGCCCAATGTGAACCAGCCTGAGTTTACTACAGAAAAATAGTTTCAGAAACTGCAAGAAGCACACGTGACTGGTGAAGTGCCTGTGTTAGACTTCATTTGGGAACATAGCAGCCATACCATGTTATATCCACAAGCATCTGATCAACTACTTTTTCCAGTCTGTCATACTCATCATCTAATATAGCACAAAAATAATGACTGCATCCCATATCCTACATATATTTCTCCAGAATGAATCATAAAACTCTGAGCCAGTTAGTTAAAAACATTTATGAATGAACTAGGACTCTTTCTATATTTAACCTTATGAGTATTTTCTCAGTACAGCATAATTCACATTTTAACCTTTTCAGAGGGGTGGTAATGCTGATAAAAACAATAATCAGAAGATATTTTTTCTGTCTTCCAACTCAGTGACTTCACCACAAGACCATGATGTTTCTAATGCTGCAAAAAGGTTGTTTCCATGTGCACAAATTAGTGGTTTCGTTTTGCCTGCTGAACTCAACTGAATTTATGTTGTTGTGCAGTTCATCTCAAGATACATGTATACATTTTTTGTACTAGCAAGACCGAATCATGCTACAGAAGAGGATGTTTCAACCGTTAAACCTGAGTAGCTCGTAGCAAATGCCAGAGCTCCATCACCCTTGTTATATTTTACGAAAAAAGTGCACACTAATTACTAATGCTACAAGGTGAAAAAAATGCCTTCTCATGCTATCTGAAGCTCTAAGACATCATGAAAAAAATGTCCTCTATAGTAATTAACTATATCAGGCTACATTCTTCTTTATTGCTGAGAAAACATTTACTCATCTCTGTCCTTCTCACATCTCACACCCACTCAACACACTGTGATGGTTGTTAATCTGTCACTGACACTGCATTTAGTCAACTGTTCTACTCCTTAAACACAACAAATGCATCCACAGTCAGTTCTGTAACTGGTGATCAATAGTGCTACACAAGGTTAAATAAAAAAATCAGAGAAAAGCAACGCAAATATATTTGTCTAAGCTGTAAACTTAAAAGAGGAAACCCCAAAAAAATATTAAAGCAGAACACAGCCACTCAGCATGTGTTTATTAAAAATGAAGTGATTTCAGTTAAAATGCTAACATCAACTACAGACCACAGTTTAACGTGCATAAACAGAGCCTGATCCTTAACCAGCTTAATAAGAGTAGCATGTTTACATCTATAAATGTAGTTAAAAGGACGCACACCTGAGCTGGGCACAGTTTTGGTCTGTAGGTGACAGATGTGGCAGAAGGTAGATCTAGCAATTATAATGAAAACTTGACTTGTACAAAATCTCAGATTGCAAGTTCTTCAAAATATTAGCTATTTTTAAGGATGTGTACTTTGCCATTTTAACTAAAATATACAGAAGACACGACCATCAGCTGGCACTGTGTGGTGCAGTGAGAAAACATACTGATAACATGTTTGGTTATATATGAGTAATGTAGTGGTGCTATGAAGTATATCAGAATTTAATGAATCTTTGCAGAATGAAACAAAGATTTTAACTCTTCACTGACTAAATACCAAGTCAAAAGGGCAGAAACATAACAACTCCAAAACAGCAACATCACTGGGAAGGTTATGTGAACTCTCAAGGGAGGCATGAAATTCAATGCACTATCTCAAATAATGCAGAGTTAGGAGTCTACATTTTAGCAAATCAAGGTTTATAATATATGTAATAAAACTAATTCCTTTTTTCTAATGGAGGTTACATCACACACTGTTCATTTCCTATTTAGCTCATGCCAATATGAACTCCTATTATGACAGTTGAATTTAAAACTGAATGATCTAACCAATGTTAATACCTCTCAACCTGCAAATATCAAAAATCTGATCAAAGGTCCATGAAAAACAGGAATATCCGGACCAAAATCTGGACACTGATTAGCTTAAAATTTGCAATTCTAATAGTGTAACGCTTTCTACCATAACAGGATGGAGGGATATCACCACTCAGGCACACAATCTTAAAAAACAGCAGAGACAAAATTACTTACGTAAAATATAACCAGAGTAATTGTGTTTTACATTAGCATTTGAAATTGGCAACTTGTATAAAACTAAAATGCATTTTTTATAAAATTAAAATCAAGTTAACTATCTACTAAACTCAGTAGTGTATAACTCACATCGCCTCTACAGCTGCTGAAGGCCATATAACAATAACATACATATCTTCTCAACAATTAGACCACTACTATTTCAATCTCTTGTAATAACAGAATATAATAAAACCAGCTCCTTTTGTCTGTTACATCACTAATACTTTCCATGTAAATCACAAATCATGACCAACATTCTCAGTTTAATTATTGCAAAGAATATCATATGGCACATAGTTTGGCATCTCCCCCATAACTACATATTTGCACTGTATAATGACACTACAGTTGAATATAATTCCACATTCACACCATATCTAGCAATACATCGTATACAAAGGCAATTTTCCATTATTGTCACTACCTAACGGAGTAGAAAGAAATTGCAAATTACCAGTGACCATCATAAACCCAGCTATGGACTCAATCACTGTTAGATTAATGCACTAGTTCATAAAAGTGAAAAGGAGCACTTTGTTTTGATTTAATTTACAAAGTGGATGTTTTGGATGACAATGACTACATTTTTGTCATTGTGATTCCTGCCTGATGTCTGCTTCCTGACAATTCCTTTTTCTGTCCTTAACTTAACTCCTGGTCCTGGATGATTCCGCTTGTTGCTTCTAGTGCTAAATCAGTAGTTACATTCCCTCCCCAGTTTCAAATTTCAACAGTCCTCCTCCCCCCTCCATTGAGTGCCAGACTATGCTATGATTGTTTCACTTACCCAAGACGCAAAGGGCCAAAAAATGCAAAAAACAGTTGCTGCCTGGATTTCCTTAGTATTTGATACTGTTACTTTAACAGATTAACTTCCCCAACATCAACATCATCCCAATCATCCTTGTAAATCAATGACACTGCAAGGCATGCCAGTGTTGTCTGATGACATCAGCGAGCAAATAGAAAGTAAAAATAAAATAAAAATAAAATCAAAATTTAAAGGGGTCAGCCAGGAATTCACCATACCTCTCAACTGTCCCTCTTACTTTGAGTTCCAAAGCAGTCTTTTCCACCAAATTTGGGACGGCAGACAAGTATGATACAAGTTGCAATCTTAATATGCTTGCTGGAATCACATAACATTTTTTAGACAAAAACAGCAGAATCATTACATGGAACAATGTAGAAATTTATTAATTTATTTATTTATTTGCCATTGGTTAACCGGGTTAGTCTGGCTGGGCAGATGCCCTTTTTCAGCAGAGACCCGAGGAGAAAAGCTCCAGTAAAAAAGTGTTACAAATAACAGTAAGTATTTAGGCATATTTACATAGGAGGAATAAAGATCTGTCTTATACAGCCTTAGAACAAAAACCATAAATACAAACTGTGATTACAATGTGTTGAAGAGTGGTTAAGACACACAATATCAGGTTAAAGTCATGGCAGTTAAAAAAAAAAATTTCCAAACATATCCCATGAGCAAGTAATGATGAAGAGCTAGTGCTGGGGCACTATTCTACTCTACTAACAGACATTCTGAGGCCAACAAAAATCTTGTATTTGCAGTGCTAACTATTCAAGGAGCGCTTTTCCATGTAGTTAAAATATTAGTAAGAAAGCAGACACCGATCCTTAAAAAAAAAAGAAAAGAAAAAAACAAGTACAACTTGGCAAATCCCAGTCTCATACCCTGTCAGTAAAAGCAGGTGTTCCACAAGGTTATTTATTAGGCCACTTATTTTTTACCAAATTACATGCTGCCTAATCGTTTCTGCATATATGACATCATATATATATATATATATATATATATATATATATATTTATATATATATATATATATATATATATATATATATGTATGCATGTGTGCTTTAATTGCAATAACAGAAATAACAACATGTCTGGAAGCAGGTTTTCAGTTTTAAGTTTAGGTTTATTTGCAAGGATAAACATAAAATTACTGTCTTGTACAAAATTATGGGGAATAACAGAAAAAGAGACTCCATCATGAATGCACTGCTACTCTGTTTCAACAAATACTTTTCTAGCAAATTATCTTACAAACATGCAAATCCACAAAATCCAGTCTATATACAACAGTGTACATACATTTTCCCCCACACTTAAGCAATGTGTAGCTCTTTCCATTTAACACAAGCTCAATATTCCTACATGCTGAGTACATTGTTGTTTTTATGTTGATCAGTAAATTAAAATGTGCTTAAAGGTACCAGAATTTTCTTTTCAGGACACTACCATATAGTCAAGGTAATTAAATTATTGTTAAATTATTGTTTCCACTGCAGGACAACAGCTCCTATCCTATTCTGAGGTTTCAAGGACACCTTCCAGATTGCATTTATCCTTCAAATGCAGCTCCCTATAGACACTTCTTCAGAACCTCTCTAAAGCCAGAGGTCTAGAATCTGACTCCCCCAAGATGGAGTGGCCATGATATTCTTCTTATTAGCTGTCACCTAGAGTTGCCTCTCTCTGGATTGTCTGCAGGTTTCAAGGCGCACGCGTGTGTGTCTGTGTGTGTGTGTGTGTGTGTGTCTTTGTGTGGGTGTGTGAGATGAGTGCTCGCATGTACGTGTGTGTCTTTCTCTCTCTCTCTCTCTCTCTCTCTCTCTCTCTCTCTATTGCTCTGGTTTGCCTGCCTGCTGCAAACTTCAAAATTCTGTATTTCCCTTCTGGTAAAGGCATCCAACCTGAATACCTCTCAACTGTCTGTCTCTATTTTTTTGCAGAAACCTGTAATATTTTCTCATAATTTGCTGTCTCTACTAACATTGGAAATTGTTTATTTTTTAGTTTTTTATTTTTTCTTTCTTTCTTTCTTTCTTTATTTTGCCAACACTAGTTCTACTAGGCTTGTGACTGTCTTTTAGGGAGGATGTAAGGTAGATTTTATACAGACTCAAGGATGTCTGACCAAGACATTTTTGAAACGTCCCCCTCACTCTTCTGATAAGTGCCACAGGATCTTTAACATCTGCCTAACCTATTATCACCTCAAGTGCAGGATCCCCCTCACTGGTATCTTAAAAAAATACGAGCTTGGTGATCAATAAAACTATCAAAAAGCTATTTGGCAGATATCAGGTTGTATCAGCTTTGGGAAACTGAGACTATGTTGTTGGTATTCAAAAAATCACTGGCCTTAACCAGCAAAAGCTGGACAAGAGATGGCCCAAGTGGTGGCAGCTATATTCAACAGCAGTATTACTCAAGTATCTGTAGATATTGCTTAACCACCTCTAACCTTCACTTAATAGGAAAGGAAGGTTAGTTATAAAAGTTGGGCTTTTCTTAGAATCTGTCAGTAGGTGCTGAAACTTCTAACCAAAGCTGACTGCTTAGAAAATTGTGTGATTGTGCCAACCCTCGAGTACACATTTGTAGTGGTTAATATAAACTCATCCTCTAACTCCTAAGTACTACAAATGACACTAAACAAAAACATGCAGATTTACTGCCAACGCTCCAAGAAATCAGCATCACAGCCTCTCTCTCTGGACAGAGCAACAAGACACACAACTAGCCAAAAGGCTTAGTTACTCTTAAGCATGCTTTCCTTTAAGGTAGTAAATGCAACAATGCCCTGTCTTTGCAAGAATAGCAACATTCAAAAAGTGCATTTGTATAAGAACTTACAGCAGTAATTCCTTACTATAGAAATATCCTGCCAAGGGTAGCTGTATATGTGGCCAGCATACCAAAATCTGGGTCCTTCCACATGTCGTACATCAGACATACATCCTACGTACAAAGCATAAGATACATAAGTTTCTTATGAGAGCAAAACCCACAAAAATCAAATGCCCAAGAAGATCAGGAACAGCAAACGAGGAATAAAAGGAACATGGTACATCTACATCCATCAAAAAGAAAAAAAAACTTGGCCTGAGGAAAAAGAAAAACTCAACAGAGGGAAGGAGGGAGGGACAGAATACTGCAACAGTCATAAGCAGGACATCTACTGTTATAGCAACTGGACTATGTACTTCCTTAGTCACTGCTGTAGTATTCCTTATGGTAGGGAGAGTACTAAAGCTACTACAAAGAGTGGGAGGAGGACAAAGGAACCCAGAAAGCCTGCAAAAAACATGGAGGATTAACCTGGCAAAACCTGCGACCCTTGAAAACACATCCAACTTGTGCTTAGTAAAAGTATGGACAGAAGACGAAGTAGCAGCTTCCAGAATGGATCTAGCACTGAGACCCTTACAAAAGCTCCAGAAGATGCAACTGCCCTAGTAGAATGACAGAAGTAGGAGGGTGTTTGTCATGAAAAGAATAACAAAAAGAAACGGCTTTAGAAATCAAGAAGAAATGGTTTGCTTTGGAAACTGCCAATCACAACTTCATATATTAAAAAGAAACAAAATGTTGCTCAGATTATCTAATATCTATAGTCTTATCTAGACAGTATCTGAACTGTCTATGCAATTCCAAAGCACAGAGAATCCTCTCACTTGAATTTTGCAGAGAAAGAAAGGGGGGGGGGTGGATAGTCTGATTCAAAACACATTATTGACAACCTTAGGCATTAATGTAGGATTGGTTCTAAGAGACGCCCTCTCTCTGTTGAAAACCAGAAAAGGAGGACTGGCGATTACACTCAAGTTCAGGGATACTCTTATCAGAAGTTAAGGCAACCAAGACAGTTTTCCAGGCACACAATTTCAAAATGGAAGTAGCTGCTGGTTCAAAAAGTGGCTGGATTAACTTTTCATTGAGATAGATCAAGTCCCAAAAAAGAGAAATGTTTTTTCTTGAAGGCCTAATATCAAGGATGCCTTTCAGAAACTGTTGACATCAAATCTAGAAGAATTGGTGAAATCAGATGCAGACAGGCAGAAATGGCTGACGAATGTGCTTTAACAGAAGTGTGAGCCAGACCAGAACTGATTAACTCACACAAATAGGAAAGAGTTGTGACACCAAGAAGAAACTCTTTTCCACTTTACAACATGAGATTTTTTAGTAGTGGGTTCTCTTACTTCCTGCAAAGCCTAAAGCATGCCCTCAGAAAAATGGTGCCTAAAGGAAATCAAAACCATATCACCCAAAGAGACAACTGTAGGGTGAGAAGATAAGGGTCAATTAGTGAGCCCTTGTCTTGTGTGAGTAGATCCATCTTGTGGGATAACTTGCAATGATTCCCCCTGGCCAAGTGTAAAAGAAGGGGAAAACAATGCAGTCTGCGCCAAAAGGGAGTCACCAACAAGATTTTGGGCCTGTTCAACATGTTCTTGTGTAGAACCTTTGCAACAGAGGAAGAAGAGGAAATGCATGCAAGAACATCCCCCTCCAAGAGAAAGACATGACATTCCGTTTTACAATTCAGAGGACTTGGCATTCTGAAAACTTGAGAAGACAAAATAAATCCACCTGGAGAGTACCCCACTGATGAAAAATATCAAGAAAAACCTCTCTGTGTGATACCATCCAATCTTGAGCATCTGCCCTGAATCTCAGACTGCCTGCCACTACATTATTTTCTGAGGAAATATAGACTGCCTAATGAATTAACTGATTGCATATGGCAATGACTCATATTAAGAGGACAAGTCTACAAATGCAGTAAGACTTTATCCCACCTTGTTTATTTATGCGCCACATAACAGTGGTGTTGTCAGTAAAGACCCTGAGTGGAGCTGGAGACAGAGGTAATGCAGATCATGAACTGCTTTAATTTCCCTGACATTGATATCCTTTTTCACCCAGACTCCCTGGACCCCAATGCTGTTGGAACAAGTCTCTCAGGATAAATCTGAAGCATCTCTAAACAGCTCCTAAATGGGGGAAAATACCAGAAATGGAAGACCTGGATTTAGAAACATCTGGTTGATCCACCAAAGAATTTCCTTCCTTCCTTCAGTCCTTCTGCAGTAGTCCAGAGAATGGCAATGCTGAAGACAAATTGTCTTCAGATACAACTGATACTTCCTCATATACAGCCTGGCAAAAGGAACCATGGGGGTAGTGGATGCCATGAACTCCAAGGGCTCTTAGAAACTCTCTTTCCAAGGTCTCTTGCAAAGGAAACTGTCAAAGAGAGGACCTTGGGATGTGGAAAAAAACTGTCAGAGTAAGAGTTTTATTTCTGCAACCCAAATAAACTTAGTCCTGATAAGACATCAGAAATTACTTCTTTAGATTTAGGGTGAAGTCTACACTGTGAAGCAGATGCATTGTGAATTCTATGTCCCACAGAACAGCCTGCTGAGAGGGAGGTTGAAGGCGAAGGTCATCCAGGTAAGTAAAAATCTGAATGCCATAAAGTCTGCAAAAAGCTATGACTGGGGATAGACATTTGGTAAATACCCTCAGGCTGTAGAAAGACCAAATGGCAAAGCAGAGAATTGATAATGTAAAGAAGATACAGAGAACCATAAATACTTCCTGAGAGAGGGTGAAATTAGAAAGGATGGAGGAAGAAGCATTGGAAAGAGATATTGAAGAGTCAAAACTTTAAAAGAAGGAACTTTCAAAAAAAGTGTTAAGAAAAGAGAGGTCTAAAATGGATCTCCAAGATCCCTCCTTCCTGTGAACAAAAAATATCCTGGCATAGAAACTCTTGCCCTTCTGGCAAGGAGGTGCTGACTGAATAGTACCTATATCCAACAGGTCTTGAAGCAGGGATGGAAAATGAGGCAACTGGCAAGGAGGACATTTAGGAATGGCTAAAAAGGGAGCAGGGACTTTCACACCACGTGGCAGATGGTGTGAATTGCACACAGAACCCATTTGTCTGTTGTGAGCTTTAGCTAAATGGGTAAAGAAAGAAAGTGTCTTTGAGAAAGAGGAATCTGGCTGACAGGAAGTGAAGGATAGTCAAATGGAAGCAGGCCTCTGTTAAAAGGAGGCTTTTCACCCCTAGAGTCATGACTTAGTTTTTCAGAAAAAAAACCTTTTAGATTATCTTTTACCCTTTAAAGGCTACCAAGGGAGTTTATGCACAGAAGGATCTGCTTTAGAGGGATAGTTCTTTTGAAACTTAGGAATGGGGGGGGGGAGAAATCACCGATTTTGCATGACCTTCCCCTTTTCTTTAAACACTTTAAAGAGATTGTCAGCAGCAAAGCCAAAGAGATTCTGCATACCCAGAAGAGAATCTAATAAATTAATCTTTACATCTTCTAGAAAGGATCGAGTCTGTAGCCAGGAATGCCTTGTCATGACTGATGTTGACACCGCTCCCCTATATGAAGCAGCAAAATAGCAATACTTAACGGAATGTCTAGCTACTTGTGAAGCATTGACTTTTGTGAAAGCGATGTTACACAGTGCACATTACCCAGTGCAGGCCTTTGTGGTCAAGGTGCTATACACTGCAATCTGTGGTGTTGATTCTTGTAATGAAGACATTATTTAGGGCAGGTCCTGGCACAGACTTTTGTGATGATGAAGAAATTACACACTGCAGACTACAACACTGACTTGTAATGGAAATGTTGTACAGTGCAGGCTGTTGCACTAAGTGTAGTGATGACGATGTTATACAGTACAGGCCGTGACACCAATTCTTATGGTGAACATGTAACAGAGTGCATGCACTGAGCCTTGTGGTGAACATGTTACACATTACACATCCTGGCACTGACTTATACTGAAGACTTTAGGCGGTGCAGACCATGGCAATGACTTCCATGGCAAAGATGTTACACAGTGCATGGTCTGGCACAAACTGTGGAGGTGAAGATGCTGGCAATGGCATTTGTGATAAAGACATAAGCTGCAGGCCATGACACCAAGTCTAATGATGAAGGTATTAGGCATTGCAGGTCCTGAAACTCACTCTTTTGGTGCAGATGTTACACAGAAAAGGCCTTGCTACCAACTCATGTCATGGATGTTACACAATGCAGATCCTAGCAGTGCATGCTGTGTCATGGATGCTATACAGTGCAGGCCCTAGCAGTGAATGTTGTGAAGATGCAGGCAGTGCAGGCTCTGTTGTGTAGTGGATATTGCACAGTGCTGGCACTGGCACTGACATTTTTGGGCAGATGTTATACACTACACATCCTGACTCATGGGGCACACCATCACTGTGGAATCATTCTTACAGTTTTGGGTAATAACTGTGTTTGCTACTGCTAAGATACTCCATCAAGGAAAGTATTTTACTCTTGGAACACTTAGAGAAATTGATAAATTAAATAAAATTAAAGATTTAGTTAAAATACATTTGTCATTAAATATAGCCTGTAAGAGAGAATTTATATTATCCCAAAATGGCTTAAGTAATGCACAATCAAAAAACATGTTTTGCCAAGCAGCTTTACATTTAATTTACTTCTCCCAACACCCAAGACCTTTTTTATACATTAATTCAACTCTATGTGGTGTAATAAAAATTATATCCATAAATTTGCAGAAAAACAATCTCCAATGAGTGGTGCAGCAGTTAGTGTTGTCACCTCACAGCAAAAGGTTCTCTGGTTTGATTTTCAGCTGGTGTGCCTTCTATGTGGAGTATGCATTCATGTGGGCTTCTTCCAGGATCTCCAGTTTCCTCCCACATTCCAAAGACATGCGCCTAGAGCATTTCTCCCTGGGCCTCCACTGAAAATGGGCTCTGTCCCAGTCGGGCCTTCCTGATAAATAAATGTTAAACAAATAAATGCAATAAATAAAATGTAATGAGAGACTAGTTTGTTTTGATGATAAAAGCATTCATTTTTTATCTTCTTCACTTGGAGAGTAATTGTTAATAAGTTTGAAATAGTCCCAGTCATTTTCACTATAGTATTTTGTTGTACTTTTAACCATTTTATATATTTTAGATAAAGTCCTTTTTCTATTATGTTCTGATGCATCAAAATAATTAGAAGTTCAATAAATTTAGGAAATTAGTTTCTTACTGTTAGTTGCAGCCGTTTAATCTTGTGCTCAATTAATAGCTGGAAAATTTGAATGTCTGGCCACATTTCTTTGTTTATATCAAATGTGTTTATAATATAATCTATAGTTTGCAATTTCCCATTATCTACCAATTGATGCTAAAATATAATTTTTTTCCTTAAGTGTTATCTTATTTGGTAAATTGAATGTACTGATACTGATATTATTCTAAGTGTAGGCCAAAGGAATTAACAACAACAGCCATGCTTTTTATTCTGGATACTTGTATGCAAATGTTTTAAAGGTACCTAACATCACAGAAATATAATAAGAATTAATTTGGTTGTTTTTATATTCTGTGAAATAGTCTTTTAATAAGAAATTTATTATTTAGTATTTAACACTAATGTGGTTTATTTGATGATTAGATTTTATCCATTTTTTTTAAATCTCTTTCCACAAGGCATTATAATTAGTGTTTCACCATAAAATTACTGTCTTAATAATATATGATAAAGAATATATTTCTAAATCTGGTAAACCAATACCTCCCCAATCTCTTGTGTGATGATTTAAAGCCAATCTAGGTTGTTAGAAAACCAAAGAAATCTCAAAATCTAAGAATTAAACTCTTTTAGATAATCTTTAGAGGGAAGAAGAGATAAAGATCATATTATACATAACACTTTTGGAAGTATATTCATTTTAATTAAGGAAAGTCTCTCTTCCATTGTAAAAAAGAACCTATTTCATTTAATGATAATTTACTGTTATTACATTTTTAATATTATCCAACAAAATTATCCCTAAGTATTTTTTTTTTATCTTCTACAATGTTTTTAGGAAATTTCTTTTCTAATTGATAAGTTTTACAATTTATAGGTAAGAGTTTACTTTTATTTTAATTTAAACTAAGTTCTGATTTCTTCTGGAAAGTTCTTATTGCATTGAACACAGTAATAAGAGAATGATTACAATCATTCAAAGTTAAAAGGATATAATCTCCAAACAACTTTATTTTAGTATTTAATTTTGTGTTAATTTGTATGCCTTTCATATTTATATTTGATTTTATATAATTTGCAAATGGCTCCATAATTAAAGTAAATAGGGGATAAAGTAATAGGGACAAAGGACAGCCATGTTTAGTGCCTTTAGAAATCATAATTGGCTCAGAAGTATATAACCTTATTTTAGTGTAAGCATGAGAATTCTCATAAAGAAGTTTAATAAGCTGTAAAAATTATTTGACAAATGACATTCCTTCAAAACAGATAAGTACCCCAATTAACTGAATCAAATGCGCTGTTAATATCCAAACTTAATAAAGTTAACTTTTCTTTTGTATTATTAGCATAATCTATTATTATTAATACTCTTTTAATATCATCAAAGGCATTCATATTCATTATAAAGAGTTTGGTCTTCATTTATCAATATAGCAATAAATTGCTTTTTTCTACTTGCATACATTGCCATGAATATTTTATAATCTATATTTAATAGTGAAATTGGTTTATATAATGGGCATTCTATTTGATCTTTATCAGTTTTTAAAATCGGAGAAATTGAGGTATATTTCCAGAATGGTGAAATCTTTGCTAGTCGTTTCACTTTCGAGTATACTTCCAACAAATCAGTCAAAAGCTTCTTTAGGCATTAGTTTATATAGTTCAGGTATTGTACCATCATTTCCAGGGACTTTTTTTTGATTCATTAATATGAGTTTTGAGCTCAAACATTGATATAGGTTTATCGATTAGTTTCACCTGATCTTCTGATATTTTGTTTTTAATATGATTTTTTATAAATGTTTGAATTGCTGCTTAAAAATTCATTACTGGGTTATAATGACAAATTTTATTAAAATGAGTCCTAAATATATCTAAATTATCTTCCATTTCAGTAACCTTTCTTTTTGCTATTTGGAATATATGTATATATATATATATATATATATATATATATATATATATATATATATATAAATATATATACAGTGAATCAGTGAATATAAAAAGTGTAGACATCCCTGTTAAAATGCCAGGTTTTTGTGATATAAAAAAATGAGACCACAAAAAATAATTTCAAAACTTTTCCATCTGTAATGTGACCTATAACGTGTACAATTGACATTGAAAAACAAACAAATCTGTTAGGGGAGATAATATAAAAAATAAAAAACATAGAATAAGCTGGTTGCATAAGTGCGCACACCCTTAAACTAATATATTGTTGAAGCACCTTTTGATTTCATTACAGCATTCAGTTTTCTTGGGTAGGAGTTCATCAGCATGGCACATCTTGACTTGGCAATATGGCACATCTTGACTTGGCAATATTTGCCCACTCTTCCTTGCAAAAGCGCTCCAAATCTTTCAGATTGGGAGGGCATATTTTGTGCACAGCCCTCTTCAGGTCACCCCACAGATTTTCTATTGGATTTTAGGTATGGGCTTTGGCTGGGCCATTCCAAAAGTTTAATTTTCTTCTGGTGAAGCTATTCTTTTGTTGTTTTGGATTTATGCTTGGGGTCATTGTCATGTTTAAAGGTGAAATTCCTCTTCATCTTCAGCTTTCTAACAGATGCCTGAAGGTTTTGGGCCAAAAGTGACTGGTATTTGTAACTGTTCATAATTCCCAGCACCTTGACAAAAACCCCAGTTCCAGCTGAAGAAAAGCAACCCCAAAGCATGATACTGCCACCACCATGCTTCACCGTGGGGATGGTGTTCTTTTGGTGATGCGAAGTGTTGTTTTTGCGCCAAACGTACCTTTTGGAATTATGGCCAAAAAGTTCAACCTTGGTCTCATCAGACCATAACACACTTTCCCACATGCTTTTGGGAGACTTGATGTATTGTTTTGCAAATTTTAGCCAGGCCTGG
Source organism: Protopterus annectens (assembly GCF_019279795.1). Classification (NCBI taxonomy): domain Eukaryota; kingdom Metazoa; phylum Chordata; order Ceratodontiformes; family Protopteridae; genus Protopterus; species Protopterus annectens. Next base: position 285,216,939 of record NC_056735.1, on the reverse strand, counting down.
ATGTTTTTCTGTGTAAGAAAAGGCTTCTGTTTTGCAACCCTACCCCATAGTCAGACATATAGAGAATACAGGATATTATTGTCACATGTACACAACCTGTACTTGCCAGAAAATCCTGCAGCTCCTTCAGTGTTGATGTATGTCTCTTGGCAGCCTCCCTGACCAGTTTTCATCTTGTCTTTTCATCAATTCTGGAGGGACGTCCAGTTCTTTGCAACATCACTGTTCTGCCATATTTTCTCCACTCTTTGATGACTGTCACAAAAACAAAAGAACTCTGGAACGGTGCTGTTATGTATCCAAAAATTTTAATAAAACTCTGCCATAAAAAACATACAAACTTCTGAGAGGTAAGCGCTTTCGGGTGTTAACCCTTTATCAGACAAAGGTAAAATGGTGCAGAACACAATTTAAATAAGAACACAGCCAATGAAAAATTTGTGAAATCAATTCAGTAAAAAACCCGCCTATTTTTTAAGGTGGGTTTAATAGGAACAACATCATTGAGCCCTGGATTCCTATGTGCCATAAACTCTAGGATCTTCCTTGACTCTATCTGTTCTGTCTAGTGTTTTATATCACCTCCCCTCTTTGATGACTGTCTTCACTGTCTTCCATGGTATATCCAATACTGTGAAAATTTTTTTGTACCTTTCTCCTGACTGATACCTTTCAGCAATGAGATCCATTTGATGCTTTGTAAGCTCTCTGCGAACTATAGCTTTTGCTGTAGCAGGCAACTGAGTAATTGTCAGGAAAATCCTACTAGGACAGCTGAACTTTATTTGGGGTTAATCAGAGTCTCTCTAATTGACTGCAGGTGTGTACCCAAGAAGATTGAATTTTGTAATTAAATTAAAAGGTGCTTCAACAAAGTATTAGTTTAAGGGTGTGCACACTTATGCAACCAGCTTATTGTACATTTTTTTATTTTTTTTCCCTTAACTGATTTGTTTGTTTTTCAATTGAATTGTACAGGTTATAGGTCACATTAAAGTTGGGAAAAGTTTTGAAATAATTTATTGTGGTCTCGTTTTTTTATATCACAAAAACCTGGCATTTTAACAGGGGTGTGTACACTTTTTATATCTACTGTAGCTCTTTAATATGATTAGATTTAATAATCACTTTTGTTCTAGTTGCTAACTTATACTTATTTTTAGGACTTACAGAATGAGTATTTATTTTGATCGTTTCTAAATATTGTAGTTTTGCGTTGTAAAATTTCTAAGCACTTTTTAATCTATTAATTTCTCCTGATAAATTTGTATTCCCTTTTTGACTATGTGATTTTAGCTTAGCCACTTTTTCTTGTAAGTCTAACAGTTCTCTGTCCCATTGCTTTTTCCTTATTAATATGCCAACTTATAATGTCACCAGATAAGTAAGCTTTTAAGAATTCCCATGCAAATATCTCTGAGAAATCATCTATATAATTAATATTAATAAAAGTCTATACAAAAAAAGAACAGCAAAGGTGGGGAACAGAAACACCAACAACATAATTAAAGATAAGCACTTTCATTCCTTTATTAACTATATGGAACTTCATCAGATAAGATACTGTTGACATTCCCAGCTTAAATCAAAATCCTGCACCAATCAGCTGCTACAATTAACTAGCCAACTCTTGCAGCTTTTACAGAACACTCCACGAACATAAATCAAAACACATATAGTACAAATTTACATATAGAACTATTGGAAATTTGAGACACTATTACCAAACTTACATCCCGGAATTAGTATTTCTATATAATAATATTTTATTTATTAAAAGCCTTTTAAACTATAAATAAAATGTATAATTTAAAGGTAAAATTGTGTTGTTATTAACATGTTTCCCCCAAACAAATTATCATATCTTATCAGCTTATAAAAGGTTTTAATTATTGAAAAAAAAGAAAAAAAGAAAAAAAGAAATTATATATTATTATATTAAATATGTAATTATAAATTAACCAATTATAATAGATGCAATATATTATATACAACAGACAGTATATTCATTTAACTCAATTTTAACTTACAGTACTTATCCAATATAACAAACACCTACATCATGTTACATTTTAAAGGATATACATGTGTGTGTGTGTGTGTGTGTGTGTGTGTGTGTGTGTGTGTGTGTGTGTGTGTGTGTGTGTGTGTGTGTGTGTGTGTGTGTGTGTGTGTGTGTGTGTGTGTGTGTGTGTGTGTGTATATATATATATATATATATATATATATATATGTATATAAAAGATAAATGAAAGCTTATGAAAGGATAAGTAACATTACCATTTTATGTTAATGCTTCCTATCTTCACATCTTACAACTATATATTACTAACTAATTAAATCGGTACACAAGTAAAATAAATTATCAAATTACAGGACTATAAGTGTTAGAGATTTAAAGTAAGTATATACCTTCTCTTCAGTATAATATCAACCATAAATAAATAAAAAGTTTAATAGTCAAATGAACTACTAAAATCAAACTATATTTAATAAATGCAACTGCCCTATAACTAAACTCAAACCTTCTGGGGAAGGGATTTGGGGTGCTTTTTCATAAAGTACTCTTAATAATATCTGTCAAACACATTTAACATAACACAATTACTTATTCTTGTTGCAAAAAATATATATTTTAAATATAATATTAGCATAAAAAGAACACTGTCATAATAAATGTCTCATTAGTCTAAAACTTAGCATGAATTAATAATATGCTATGTGTAAACTATAGAGTATCAAATCTAGTAATTTCTAAGATATGTTACAACAGTTGTCAGCTTCCACCTACACCAGACAAATTTCTAAGTGCCACACGCATACAATAATTGCATAAAATATAATTTCCATATGTCAATCTGAATTCCATTTCTGTGTCATGTCTTTTCCTTTTTTTATTCCATCATATTACACAAAGAATGACTATCTGCTCATAGGAATCATTTACTAGAATAAGAAAACTTTATGGACTTCTGTAGTGAGGGTTTCTATTTGAGAACAGCATCAAAGCAAGCATAAAAAGTATACATGTATTACCATGGGAGGGTTTTGCTTAAATGTAATGTCTATACTAATAGCTTTATTTTTTTAACTAACTTGCTACTTATTTAGTGTTCCTAATCTTTATTATGCAACATATTGAATACCAGTTCCAAAAGTGCATAACTACTGACATCTAGAACAGAAACTATAAATGATACTGTTTTTTTCCTTCTTTAAACCCTTGATTATCTAAAGAATTCAATCCCACTATCAAGGGACACTTGTTGTGTCTTTTGGCTTTTCCCGGTTAGGGGTCGCCACAGCAGAACTCCGGTCCGCTAATGATTGGCAGTAGATTTTTACGTGCCGAGTTGCCGGCCCTGCCGCACAACCTTCAACGAAGGTACGCCCATTCACGCATGTCTCCACACAGAAGATGCTCTAGCTGAGAATCAAACGGGACAACGTCTTACTGTGAGGCTACAATGCTACCGCAGCACCACCACCGCAGTTTATCAAGGGACAATATATGTTGCTTAAAATCTTTTCCATCTACATGCCAGCATGAAAAAAACTCTCTCTATCTGCTACTATCAAACTGTCTTATATTAATTATATAATAAAATCAATTCTTGCCTTAAAGCTGATACAACGTTCATCTTTTCCAACAGTTTCATTTTAAGTTTCACAAATTCCAATAATATGTAAGAAGTATATGTTAAAAACTTAATTTAACATCACTTTTTAACTAGTGATATAGAGTTCAATCAATCTTTCAATTTAATAAAGAAATGCCTCTAAATTTCTGCATTTTTTTCTTATTTATTTATTTATGCTCTTTAACCCTGTATGCAAGATGCCACATAAACGTATTTTGTCATTATAACCAGCACTTAAATTCTGTATTCTTTCCCTCCATGCTCACAAATAGATGTCGCATGACCACAGCAGGAATTATGCAGATCTCAAGTAACACAAAAAGAGAAAAATGAACAAGAAGGAAATAATTTGAGTAAATGCATGAGCTTGTATGCTTTAAAGTTTACACAATGATCATTTGCACCATCACATAAGTTCACAAGCAGACGTTTTCATAAAGTAATTTAAGATAAAATGTAAAACAACCCACCATCATCCTGCAGCCATTCCTTTTCTAATATAAAATTTGAGTTAAGTCATTAAAGAAAATAAAGTTTTGTTTTTTTACCAAATAAACATCTTCAAGAATAAAAAGACATTCTCTAAACTAAAAGCTGCTAGAGGCAGCACTTAATAAATCCAACAATACCACAATTGTTTTATTTAAACAATCATACTTGCTTAAGTCTATTCCAAACAATAAGACCCAGAAAAATCGAGTATTTCTATATAAATGAACTACTAAAACTTAGCCTAGTATTAATTTAACCCAAACTAGTACTTAACTTTTATACTTAACATTTTAACATATCAAACAGTTCACATATGAATACAAAACAACATTTTAGATTTCTGAGTGAATTTTCATATATTATAATATCAATTCTATTCAAAATGATATGAGTGATTTTTTTATTAGTTTTTCTTCTATTTATAACATTTTCAAGGCAATAAGTACTATGCATTAGTAAGAAAAATTAAAACTTAATTACGTTATAGTAGAGTGAAACCATGCTTCCTTCTTTTCTATTCTGATTTAATATCTATAAAAAATAATTGTGCAGATATATTGATAATAAATAATAATATAAACACTTTAAGTTAAAAGTTATTTGTCTTTTAATTTTTTTTTCTTCTCATTAACTTTCCATCCGTTTCTTTCTGCTTGTCTCTTCAAGACGATATTGTCAATTCCCTAAATTTGAAACAGTGTTTTTTTGTTTGTTTTTTAAAAAGTCAGAGCAGAATCCAGATCTTCAAATGTCTTGATTTCCTCTGAAAGAAATATTTTAAGTCTTACAGGAAATAATAAATAAACTTCAATCTATATTTTCTTCAGTTCTTCTATAAGTGGTAAAAATCTTTCTTTTAGTCATCACAGCAGTGAAGTAGTCAATGCCACATCTTATTATACTGTCATTTATTTTAATTGGAGAATTAGACCAAGCAGTTTTTAGAATTAGATTTTTGAGTTAACTAGGTAGGAATCCAGCTATTGTAGATCTTGATGATGAGTTATTTTTTGAAGAAGCAGCAATGAAGGATCTGTAAACACTTTCAATACCAAAAGTCATAAATTCAGGTAGGTGTAAAGTCTTAAGAAGCCAAGATATAAGAAAGTGTACCATATTTTCTCCTTCTATATTCTTAGGTAGACCAAAAATATGGATGTTATTTCTTCTTGATCTATTTTTAAAGCATCAATTTTATTTAATAAGGTATTTTGCTTCAGTAGAAGTTCTATATTATTTTCATCGTCTGACATCCTTCTCTCCATGTCACTCAAAACATCTTCTATTCCAGAAATCTGAGTTTTCTGCTGTTTTAATGTCTCATGTATGTTCCATTTGTTTTGGACATTTTTCTTTAAAAGTATCTAGTTGTTATCTGTTTTATCCATTTTTAATGAAAATTCTTGTATGTTTGTAAGAACAGATCATATCTCTTTTTTAAATGATAAGTCCTGAGATTTAGCTTTAGAATTATTCATTTCAAGTTTACAAATAAGAAACATTTCTGTTGAAAATTGACAGGAAAAAAATATAATGTATGAAAATTGTTCAGATAGATTCCTTCAAAATTATCTTAAATTATAGATCCCACTCATAAATATTATTTTGGGTATCTTAGAAATAAAATTTACTGTCATAATTATAATGAAAGTAGCAGAGCAGGAGTTATGCTGCTAGCTTGTCACCATACTGGCCATGCCCCCCCACTACATGCTATTTTTGATGTTATCTTATTTATGATTATTGTTTATGAAAAAGCAGAATCAAACATGTTATGGAAATTCATGTAGGCTACAACTACTAAGGCTCTGCCTGAGACAGTTTCAGTTATCATGTGAAAAAGTATAGTCTGAGTGGCACCAGGCTATATGATCCAAATGCCAGAAATGTCCTACTATTTCCTCCTTAGTCATCACGTCTGTCATTTTCTGCCTCTTCTGTGAGATGTTATCTGGTCCTTTACCTTCTCACACATCTGTGATGAGGAATTACACGTATCCCTTCTGGCATCCATAACCACATCTACATTTAGGAATGTGCTAAATAAAGTAACCTGTGTTGTAGCCTTTATGTTACTTAGAATTTTCAAATATCTGTGATATAAAAATGGCCTGACCACATATGAGAAACAGGCAAATTACTTTCAAAATTGTGCTAATACGCATTACAGCAAGTCAGAATATAAGAGATAAAAAGTACACTCATAAATCATAAAAAACAAGTTAAACTCTGCATTATGCTGCTTTAGAGGATTTAGCCATGACTATAAAATAGGTGACCCCAGCAGAAGTTACAGACAGACAGCATCAGAGAACCAACCCACAAAGATAGGATTAGGAAGTAAATGACTGGATCTCCTATCTGCTGAGGATAGAATGGACCTTTATGCCACAGTGACAGTCCCCTGGGGAAAATCAAAGATTACCTGTCAGACATACAGTTCCACTGATTTCAGCCAGGCAAGCAAGGTGAAGCATAGAGACCATCCAATGGATTAAAGCAAATAATAACAATTTTGCATTTGATGAATATGTAAGTTACTTGGAGCTCCACTCCTTCCTCTAACTAACTGTAAATATGATGGATTGCCAAAAGGCTTATCATTCTTCTCTAGAAAGAAAGAAAGATGGCTTCCCAAAGGTCTTCCCAAAGGTGCAACATAGTGGCTAAGTTGGTAGGATGGGGGAAAGAATGGGTCAATAATGCACCTGAGAGGACTAGACAGTCAAAGATATTAAGGGCCAAAAACAATATAAAAAAATCTGCACAGCATTATATATTAGCTGTTAATGATTGACTTTGCACTAAGAATATTCAAACTAATAATGGTTGCTGAATTAAGTAAACATTGCTTTCTTTTCCACAGCTGTGATCTCTCTACACTGTGTTATTATTTTTGAGCTTTCTAGAACTACTAGTTTACTGAATTCAATAGTCATATTTTCTTAACATTCTATTTCATGGCTTTTATTCACCAACCACATGAAACTACAGTTAAAACCACACATCATATAAATTAAAATCTTGAAGTAAGTTAATAAATAAAAAGAGTTTTGCCCTTCTGCCATACCACACCAAATAAGCTAATGTTCTTGCTGCATACAGACTAACAATTTGATATTATAAACTCTAACACAATATGATGTATAATGTATATGAACTAATATTCTAAGTGTAAAGAGAGGAACAACTTCATTGTATGAAATATGATGTCATACATGTAACATGCTAGAGCCTTTATCCTTAGGTCACTGATAAAAATGGGCATCACCCACTCAGGCAAATGTAGCTAACAAGAAAGAAAGATAGAGTACATATGTTTCAAACAGTGCATTCAGGTTAGGGAGTATGATGTTTGTTGAAATGTAATTTGACCAAATCAGAAAGACAGTACCAAAGCCAAACATTTGCAAGAGGAAGAGGGCTGAAGCAAGGTCATTTTTTTTTCATATCCAGGGGTAAAGCAATCCATAGGTTAACTAAAACAAACAGTAGTGGAGATACAGAGGTTGTACTATCTGGCAGAAATTTGGATAATCCATCCATTCAGGAAAGTCAGTGGCAGCTGAATTCTCTAGCCCTATTAAAATCCAAATAACATCACCGTGTTTTTTCCATGTTAGTTAATTAGGAAAAGAGAGTATATTGCAAACACCTGGCACTAGTCCACTTATCAGGTGCTTCTAAACTTGGCATTCTGCTGGTAAGTAAGCTGTAACACATGATAGGATACACAGTATGACGTTATAAATGCATTTAATTATACTGTAAGGCAAAACACTAGATGAGTGATTATATCACTTCCATTTATACAAAACTGCAGTCAGCTATAGTATCTAATTAGTTTTATAAAAGCAATATTATGGGCATTTGATTTAAAATTAAATAAAACTTAAAATTTGTATTTAAAACTACATAAAGTATGAAACACATATCATACATTTGTACAGACAAACTCTGTACTATAAATCAATGCAACTATCATTTTATATGAATGTTTAAAAAAACAGTGTTGTCTGGCTGACATTCTGTATGTGTGTGTGTTTTAAATCTACTCACATAATCAAATGTAAATACTTTTTCCAATATTCCAGATGACTGATATAGCAGTAACTGTGTCATTTGCATAAGCATAGTTTTATATTACAGTTTCTGCATTGCAAATCTCATTATCCACCAAATATGTTGCTGCCTTTGAGTTCTGCAACTCATGAAGTGTATGGAACTTTGACGAAAACGCTATTTAATACGGTGTAGGCGTTTATGAGTGTGCTGTGTTTTACGTGGCTGGATTAAAGTTTGTGAATACCAATGATGGCTTGGACTTTCCCTGGGTACTTTTGGTTTTGACTTTTTCCAATATATTTCCTTTTTCCATTCTAATTTCTCTGTTTCTCATATTTTGTTTATACAGAAACAGAAGAAAAGACATGATAGCAAAGTGTTCCTGTCCCAATGCAGCAAAGTAAGAAGAGAAAGCTCGGCACTGGGTCAGTACTGATGTGTTCTCTTCCATCCAGGTAGTGGTTTGCCATACTGTACTGGTTTATCCCACAGTGTCAAAAGAATCATGGAGTTACACTACTGCAATATAACCACCTTTGAGAGAGAGGTAAAACACTATATAGTGGTTCCCAACTTCCACCTGTTTTCAGGCAGATGTAAAACGGCAGCATCATAGCACAGGTGCAATCCAAACATAAAATTACACTGGACATATTGAATTCCATTCCCACTCCACCCTTATACATACATTTATAGCACAACTCAGGGAAGCAACTTAAACTTGGGTTGTCCACCTGCTGAGCTATAACCTCCTTTCCCCACCATTTCTAGTCAAAGATAAGGCAGGCAGTGTTCAATTTTCCCTCCGAAGCTGGATGTTAAGAAGTCCACATGTGCTACAAGAACATGGATGACTGTTACTGCAGACAGGAGGGAATCCTACATCAGCAAGCAAGTGTAAGGATCTGTTTGAGAACCTCAAATGTTATCACCCATCAAGAGAAACAGAAAATGCATCCCAAGTGACCAGGTTAAGACAAAATAATGCACATGATTAACAGAAAAGAATAAAAGTATCAAAATGTATTTTTAAAGAAGTAAATCACTAAAAAGCAACACAGCACACAAACAGAGATCGGGGAAAGCGTAACCAAGTAAAGATAAATGAAGACAGTCACCATAGAACGTTGTCCCCTAATGGCTGCTCAGACGAAACACCGCAGAATTAAAGCACCTCAGGAATGTAGCTCGTTTAAAATCCACAAATATGGATAAGACTTTGCTGGCAAAAATGCAGGCTGCAATCCAAATATAATTAAAACACAGTTTTATTCGATGAGGACAAGAGTGAGCGCTTTCGCCAAACTGGCTTCTTCAGACTATACAATTCATGCTTTGTGAATGAAGTTTAAGTAACCCACCCATTACAATGATTGGTGAAAAACATAATTAGATAATTAGTAAAATAATGGCTAAGTGCTCAAATACAAAGGGCTTAAAGCCATACAAAGTTAAAAGCATTCATATCACTGGCTTAAAACAGCTAATAATACAAACACAAGTACACTTAAAAACATTATATACATATACTTTCAAATGAACAATCCTAGCATGTATACTATGATACTTATAGTAATTAATTCATTTATATTATTTAGGTCTGAAAATTCTCCTATTCTTTAATACAGGTTTGATTTGTACCCTGTCGTTCAAGCCTGGCGGCTCATCTGCTCTCATTCTTATTATCCATCTAAGCTCACATTCCAAAGTTTGATTAATAATATCACCCCCTCTTTGACTAATTAATAGTTGTTTTATAACACTGAAATGAAAAGTGTGACCCATACCTGCTACTCTACAATGTCTAGCTAGTGCATTTACCTCCGACCCCATTCTAATGTGATAGTTATGCTCCCTAATACGATCTCTGAGGGGTCTGTTGGTTTTCCCTATGTAAAAGGAGGGGCAGATTACACATTTCGCAATATAAACCACATTTTTGCTATTACAATGGGTATCAGTATTAAAATAATACTTATAACCAGAGACTGGGTGTATAAAAATTAAATCTTTGTTAATAAACTCACAGTGGTTACACCTACCAAATGGCAAGGTGTTTGTATTTTGTCTGGGTTCCATCTGTCTCAGGCTTAGATTCTTTGGTTTACACAGCAGTCTCTTTAAGTTGGGTTTATTCTTAAATGTAATCCTTGGATTCGGCCCTGCTATTTCACCTATCACACTATCAGACAATAATATATCCCAGTGCCTTTCTAATATTTCTTTGACTGCCTTAGTATCTCTTGTGTATGACATAATTGGTCTCACCCCTCCCATATTAGATGGTATATCTACCTCAGGGGTTTGATTTTGCTCTGCAAAATATGGTTTAGCTCTCGTAGTTTGCAAATTATTCACCTCCATAATAACCAACTCTATCACTCTTTCATCATAGCCCCTTTCTACAAACCTACCCCTCAGCTCTTCCACCTCTCTTTCATAGCCATTATCTGAGGGGTTGTAACGGGATGCTCGCATAAACTGACCCTTCAATATATTGTGGTAAACATGGCTGGGGTGCATGCTGCCTCTATGTAAAAGTGTATTCCTATGACATAGCTTCCTGTGGATCGTAGTGTTAAGTAACCCATTATCAAGTTTGAAGACTTCTACATCTAAATATGAGATTTTAGTATCAGAATAATTCAACGTAAACTTCAGAAAATTGGTGGAAGTGTTCATATATTCAACAAAACTTCTCAGCATTTCTGCGTCACCCAGCCAAACAAAAAAGAGGTCGTCCACGAATCTACGATACAACCCTACAAATTCCTTGAAAGGACCATAATTAGACAAGAATTGATCTTCCCATGCTGCCATAACTAGGTTGGCGTAGCTATTGGCACAAGATGTGCCCATAGCCACGCCATCCCTTTGGAGATAAACATTCTCTCCAAAAATAAAAACATTGTTATGAAGTATGGTTTCCAAATATAATGTGAGTAGATCTATTCTTTTTTCCGAGAAATCTGAATGGAGGCGTAGGTAAGTCTGTATATAGTGAACCCCTGTATCGTTGGGTATCACTGTAAATAGACTAACCACATCTAAAGTGACTAATAAATAGGGTATTTCATCATCCAAATTACTAATGTAAGTATATAAATCAAGCAGAAATTGCTTACTATCCTTCAGTATACTTTTATTAATGTCCACTAAAGGTCTCAGGACCAATTCCATATAGACTGATAGTGGTTCCGTTACCCACCCTTGGCCAGCTACAATCGGTCTCATGGGTGGGTTACTTCTGGACTTGTGTATCTTAGGTAGTCCCTGTATTACCGGTATAACAGGGTTCTCTACCTTGAAATATCCATATAACTCATTAGTAATACTCGCTGACATAATGAGATCATCTAACATATAGTAGACATCAAAAACTTTCTGCTTTACTATTGCTGTATCTATCTTTAAATAAAATTTATCATCACTTAGAAGGTGTACCATTTTTTCATTGTAATCAACTAGGTCCATCAGTACAATAGGTCCACCCTTATCAGCTGGTCTAATAACTAACTGTGGGTCTTTCTTCAAATCATTAAGTGCACATCTTTGTTTATAATTCAAATTTTGACCATGATTCTTATAGGTGTAATTCTGATAATAATGTTGTATATCTCTCTCTAATACTTTACCAAAAACATCTATAACTGGATGTAATTGTGGTATGTATGTGCTATTAGAACGAAACCGAGGTGGTTGATTACGGTCATTACTTGACCCATAGTCTAGTTGAAGTTGTAACTTCCTTGTAAATAACCTAGTATCAAGTATTAAATCGACCACATCATCCCTACTAGAGGGTATGAAGTTTAGGCCTTTGTTAAGTACCTGTTTTTCAAACACACTCAAAGTCCTACTAGACAAATTCACTATTAGTGAGGGGCCCTCTCCCACATTTTCTTCAGGGTGGGTCCATTGTGATCCTCTATCGACCCCTTTCTCTTGTGTCTGCCCCTGCTGGCAGAGCGTCTCCTTTCTAGATACTGATTCTGAACTATCGGGAAAGGGGTATTGGTACTACCCACTACTGGGACCTTAGGTCTTACCACAGCCTCCTTATAAGTCTGGGCTGCCTGACTACTTAAGTTTGGTTCATTATTGCCTTCTTGTTGTCCTTGCAGTATAGTTAGGCTATTCACAGTTTCATTCTGTATTGATGTAACACCTTTCTCTTTAGAAGGCGTATTTATCATTTGCATAGATGTTAATTCCGTTTCAGTATTATTTACATTATTTTCACTATTATCCTGTACAGAAGCACTCGTGAAAGGGTTGGAGCATGTTGTAACATTCTCCAATGGTTTCCGTGTAGGGGGCCTAGTGTTAGGTAAAACATTATTACGTGGATAACTGGATACAGTCGCACTAGCATTGTTAAGTTGTTCCTTAGGCCACATAAACACTTGGCTATTCCTAAAATCTCTAACGTCTCTAGTAATTTTAACTTTCTTTTGTTCTATCAGACGTTTTTCAAACAACATTACATCATCAAATACTCGTTCCAATCTATTACAAACACCTGCATTTATACATTTCACATTTAAACGTTCAAACCCTTGGTTAACCAAGTCTTTAAGCATCATCTCTTCAGGAGTATGAAACTCTATGAGTAATTTCATATAATTGTAACTGAGTTCCATATTTAGTTGTTGCCATTTGAAGAGAAGTTCGGGGAACCTATTCCCCGAAGTGGGCATTTTTAAAATGCGTAGCCCACGAGGTATAATACGTTTAGCTAAACAAGCCTCAAAATATTGGCGTTGTACCTGTAGTTTTTTCAGTTTAATAAACATAGTCTCAAAGTCCTGTAGTTCTTTGGAAAGATTTAAAAGTCCGTTTTCATTTTCACTAGCACCGTCAGATTCGCCATCTGGAGTAAAGTCTAATAGTACATTGTCACTCCCATTCAAGCAAGCTTGAAAGCGTGACGCACCCTTGCTGGTTCTGTCTCTTTCCGTACCTCCTGGTACGTACGGTAATTCAATATTTAAAGTATTCGTATCAGCCATCCTCTTGTGTTGCTGTGTTAAAAAACACAACAAGTAAATCACTAAAAGGCAACACAGCACACAAACAGAGATCGGGGAAAGCGTAACCAAGTAAAGATAAATGAAGACAGTCACCATAGAACGTTGTCCCCTAATGGCTGCTCAGACGAAACACCACAGAATTAAAGCACCTCAGGAATGTAGCTCGTTTAAAATCCACAAATATGGATAAGACTTTGCTGGCAAAAATGCAGGCTGCAATCCAAATATAATTAAAACACAGTTTTATTCGATGAGGACAAGAGTGAGCGCTTTCGCCAAACTGGCTTCTTCAGACTATACAATTCATGCTTTGTGAATGAAGTTTAAGTAACCCACCCATTACAATGATTGGTGAAAAACATAATTAGATAATTAGTAAAATAATGGCTAAGTGCTCAAATACAAAGGGCTTAAAGCCATACAAAGTTAAAAGCATTCATATCACTGGCTTAAAACAGCTAATAATACAAACACAAGTACACTTAAAAACATTATATACATATACTTTCAAATGAACAATCCTAGCATGTATACTATGATACTTATAGTAATTAATTCATTTATATTATTTAGGTCTGAAAATTCTCCTATTCTTTAATACAGGTTTGATTTGTACCCTGTCGTTCAAGCCTGGCGGCTCATCTGCTCTCATTCTTATTATCCATCTAAGCTCACATTCCAAAGTTTGATTAATAATATCACCCCCTCTTTGACTAATTAATAGTTGTTTTATAACACTGAAATGAAAAGTGTGACCCATACCTGCTACTCTACAATGTCTAGCTAGTGCATTTACCTCCGACCCCATTCTAATGTGATAGTTATGCTCCCTAATACGATCTCTGAGGGGTCTGTTGGTTTTCCCTATGTAAAAGGAGGGGCATATTACACATTTCGCAATATAAACCACATTTTTGCTATTACAATTGGTATCAGTATTAAAATAATACTTATAACCAGAGACTGGGTGTATAAAAATTAAATCTTTGTTAATAAACTCACAGTGGTTACACCTACCACATGGCAAGGTGTTTGTATTTTGTCTGGGTTCCATCTGTCTCAGGCTTAAATTCTTTGGTTTACACAGCAGTCTCTTTAAGTTGGGTTTATTCTTAAATGTAATCCTTGGATTCGGCCCTGCTATTTCACCTATCACACTATCAGACAATAATATATCCCAGTGCCTTTCTAATATTTCTTTGACTGCCTTAGTATCTCTTGTGTATGACATAATTGGTCTCACCCCTCCCATATTAGATGGTATATCTACCTCAGGGGTTTGATTTTGCTCTGCAAAATATGGTTTAGCTCTCGTAGTTCGCAAATTATTCACCTCCATAATAACCAACTCTATCACTCTTTCATCATAGCCCCTTTCTACCACTGTGAGTTTATTAACAAAGATTTAATTTTTATACACCCAGTCTCTGGTTATAAGTATTATTTTAATACTGATACCAATTGTAATAGCAAAAATGTGGTTTATATTGCGAAATGTGTAATCTGCCCCTCCTTTTACATAGGGAAAACCAACAGACCCCTCAGAGATCGTATTAGGGAGCATAACTATCACATTAGAATGGGGTCGGAGGTAAATGCACTAGCTAGACATTGTAGAGTAGCAGGTATGGGTCACACTTTTCATTTCAGTGTTATAAAACAACTATTAATTAGTCAAAGAGGGGGTGATATTATTAATCAAACTTTGGAATGTGAGCTTAGATGGATAATAAGAATGAGAGCAGATGAGCGCCAGGCTTGAACGACAGGGTACAAATCAAACCTGTATTAAAGAATAGGAGAATTTTCAGACCTAAATAATATAAATGAATTAATTACTATAAGTATCATAGTATACATGCTAGGATTGTTCATTTGAAAGTATATGTATATAATGTTTTTAAGTGTACTTGTGTTTGTATTATTAGCTGTTTTAAGCCAGTGATATGAATGCTTTTAACTTTGTATGGCTTTAAGCCCTTTGTATTTGAGCACTTAGCCATTATTTTACTAATTATCTAATTATGTTTTTCACCAATCATTGTAATGGGTGGGTTACTTAAACTTCATTCACAAAGCATGAATTGTATAGTCTGAAGAAGCCAGTTTGGCGAAAGCGCTCACTCTTGTCCTCATCGAATAAAATTGTGTTTTAATTATATTTGGATTGCAGCCTGCATTTTTGCCAGCAAAGTCTTATCCATATTTGTGGATTTTAAACGAGCTACATTCCTGAGGTGCTTTAATTCTGTGGTGTTTCGTCTGAGCAACCATTAGGGGACAACGTTCTATGGTGACTGTCTGTATTTTTAAAGAAGTTTATATGGTAAATAAGTAAACAATGACCACAACAACTATTAATATATTTACTTTACTTATTCTCAATGGTGCTTTCATTTTAGGGTCTAGCTCAACGTTTCTTCAATGCAATTAATCATGCTTGTGATGGACAATTAAGACCGACTAGAAGGGGATTTGATTTGCTTATTGTGCTACTTTTAAGACCATCACAGCAATGTGGAACCTATACTCCTTCACATTCTTAAGAATAAATTTGAAATGATTATTATAACAGAAACCAAAATCATAAAAGTCTTAAAAAACTAAACATAAAAATATAGAAACACAAAAACCAGAAATAATGCCAAATACAAACTTGAAAGCAAATACAAAGTATTACTCTAACATCCCAAATAAATTAAACACTAGTTCTGCAGGAATTGGGCTCTAACACTTTACTGCATACCACCAGACTTGTACAGAAAGAGAGAAGGGGAAATGACATATACTTTGAAAATTTTGAACAGAATAACAAAGAAATTAATAAATCAAAGTTTATCATGTCAAGCATGTGTGGCAAAAAGTTAAAGAATAAAAAATACAGAACTGAAAAAACAGTAAGCAAAGCAGCAAAATAAAATGAATTGAAACACGGTTCCTAGAGAGAAAAGCATAGAGTGCATTTCAGAACTGTGCATACTGGAGCTAAACAAGTGAGCAACACAGAACCATAAGAAGATACAGCTGTGTAACAGTGGTGCTGTAGTGAGACCACAAGTAAAAGTTCCGCAAAAGAAAAATAAATGATTTGTTGGGGGGGTTGTGGGGGACAGACCACAAATTTGGAAAAAATAATGAGAATGCAGTTTGGCCAACAACAGTTTTCAGTAAAATAAACATCCTTATAAAATGTGGACAATTCTTTTCAGACTGCAATACTAAAATAATCTGAATACTACCTTATTACCTGTCAGACTAGTCCTGCCACAATGTTATTTCTAAAAACGAACAGCACCAACAATCTTCTTGCAATAAAGAAAATGTATAGACAAGGCCAGAGGCCTTGCATGCTCCACTTGACAGATTAACAGAAACGTTTAAGAATATTTATGGGATAACACTCCTCAACCTCTTCGAGCAAAAAATCTGGACAACGTCTAAAAGAAAATGAGGTGACAAAGGCCCCAAAATAAGGACAGATTTTAAAACATTTCTCTTACAAAATTAGAAAGTTGCTAAGAGTAATAGCTATTGGATTAGTATTCATTTTCGAAAAGGAAATGAAGTCTGGAACTCAAATGTCTGTCATCAGTTAGTGACTTCAGTCATCAATGAGTTGTCAGAAAGCCACAAATAATATGAGGAGCATCCCAAAAATATAAGGCAAAAATCTGGACAATCTGCTAAAACCTGGAACGTTAAAAAAATGCGATATTTGCTCTAATCAGCATAATTAATTTAATAACTGAACTTGGGATATGAAATGCATTTACTGACTGAATTTATACAAATACTTAACAAATGCTGATGTTCAAGAAAAGGAAAGCAGCATTTCTACAGTGAGAGTAACTGGTGAAAAATGCAGCACGTCCACATACTATTAGTGTTTTCAAAGCTATTAACAAACCACTATGTCAATGCAGGTAAGACTAACAATGCTGCTTGAACCAAAATCTTAGCATTAGGACAGCTCTGCAAAAGAAAAGAAGCAAAGCATGTGAAATGACAATGCTGCTCACAATCCTGTTAAGGCAAATCAAGTCTAATCCTTAGATCTCTTGGTTACCTGCAGTGACTGAATAAGGAATAATCTTCTGCTATATCGCCCTGGTAAAGTACAACGTAGAAGGTAAATCAATGCTACTTAAAATGGCTTACAGTAAGCAATGCCTGACTCAAAAGCTGTTTTACTTAGCCAGGATGAATTTTACAGCACTGGGCTCACTCATGTAAATGCATTCTGTTTTTTGCCTGAGATAGTCATAGAAAAGAAAGACAACGTTTGTGAGTCAGTGCAATAAAAAGAAATGTATCTTATCTTTTTACCTTTTATACAGGTTTTCAAACAGTGTGAATGTGTATAAAACTAAGAAGCTTTTAGCTGTCCACGGGTCTGATTCCATGTACGGAAAAACTAATTCCCCATGTTCAGGGCTTCTTGCTGTATTTACATGCCGTCTCTCTCTTGGTGTTCATTTCTTTATTTCCAAAGCATGCCACTCAGTCTCCCCATATCACTTCTGTTGTAAGAGGACATAATTACAGATACTCTAGCTATAATATAACACCTTCGATACAGAAGTCAGACCCCTCTTACCTTTATTACTGGTTTTGACAGTCAAGTCTGATGACAGTGAGGGACTTCCACTGGAAACTTCTGTAACTGGCTTATCCCCAGGTTTACTTCCAGTAGTTTCTTTTCTCATATCTTTCTTTAGTTCCTTTAGAGAAAAAAAGGAAAGCATTTCACCAGTGAAGCAATATGCAGGTATCTAGGAGCTCTCTAGTCATGCATGCACATAGCATTGTTACAAATGCAACAGCAACAGCAGCAAAAGAAAACTAAAACTCAATATGCAAAGATGAACACTAAACACGGGCTGTGTTTAATAACAGAAATTGTTTGTGCTGAAGAATTTTATATACATAAATATATATCCACTAAATAAACAGATGTCCAACTGTCCTAAACATATTAGAATAATAATAAACTTGGCAACTAGGACTTGGACGTAACCAAAACAATTTCATTAGAAGATATTGGTTTAGCATTTTTGTCCTATTACAATCAGTCTTGACTCCATCAGAAAATACTTTTTATAAACAGTTATTAAAGTACTTAAAACAGTCAACCACATGACCAAAAACAGCCAATAATGTTTTACATCAATCTCCTAGCCTTTAGCTCAGGTTTAATTGATATACTTCTTTTAGTCCAGATGGGGTATCTGCAAATACAGTTAATTGCCAAAAATGTTCCCTTCTATCCAAAGAAAGAGGATCATCCTCACTTCTTAAAGATGGCACAACCTTCTCTAAAACATGGATGACAGAGATATTCAAGTAACAGGGTTAAAGTTTAACATTACATTATGGTATAATCGTAAAAGATTAAGAGAAGAGAATACGGTCTCAAAGCACAAACCCAATTAAGATATGAAATGAAATCCAGGGATCTTCTAGATACATGGCGAGATAAACAGGTTCACCAAGTGGGACATACTTTTTGCATAAAAAAAAAAGTAAAGATAAGGTAATGAATGTTGTATGCATCAGTTTTATTAAGCCCCAATTAAAAGACAGTGAAAAGAAAACTGGAGTGTGGTGATGGGCATGGTATAAGTGGAGGGCACCAAAACTACAGCAACTATTATGAAAAGAAATGTGCTTTGTCATTTCTGACAACATGCTTGGTGGAGTGAAGAGTGCATTGTGGGCTTGTCTCGTGCCAATAGAGGGCATTAACAAGCAACTATTGGACAGACAAGTGAAGGAAAAGGAGGACAGGTTAAAATGGATACAGGCACAGGTTGTGGAAAAAACACTCAGATTCTGACCCTGTTACAAGAGCTACATGTTATTAAAGGGGAGCAGTAACAAATTATAATTTTACGAGGAAAAGGTTAATGCATCAGCAGGAATGACTTTTGGTTGCTGCAAAGGTAGAGAAGTGCAAAGCCTATAGCTCTGGCATTTAAGGAAAGATACAGGGTGCATTATATGGATAAGATGGAGGATGAGGAAGGAAAACGTGTTAATTTACCAGATCAAATATAAGAGGTATTCTGAGGGTACTATGAAAGGATTTAAGGGCAACATGAAAAGGTGCAGATGGATGCTTGGTTACATCGACAGCTGAAAAGAAAGAAAGTCTGTAGGGAGGATAGAGTAAATTGAATGACCCTATCACAAAGCAGGAAATTTAAAACAGCTATCCAGAATTTAAGGGGGGTAAAGCCCCATGTTCAGATGGATTCCTCGCTGAATTTCACAAATGGGGTGGAGAGTAAGCATTACAAATATGCTGGGAGCAGTATCAATGAATTGGACAGCAGGGATCAATGTCAGATAATATGAAGCATGCCAGGATGGTGCTTACACTTAGGAAAAAGGGAATAAAATAAAGTTATCTGATCTCTTTATTAAATATGAATGCAAAAATACTACCAAAAGCTTTGATCAAAAGATTGGATGAGATTTTGTCTAAAATTATTGGGACAGGACAGGGTGGGTTCCTTAAGGGAAGGCAAAGTCTGGATAAGTGGTGGAAGCTGGCAAATGTTCTTGATTGCTATCAGCCTGGACATAAGCATGTGGGTGTACAGTTACTGGATATGAAGAAGGAAGGCTTTTGATTGGTCTGCAAAGCTATGGAAAGGATCATCATGGACCTCATAAATAAAGATATTGGGGACCTACAGACACTAGATCTTACCCAGTTCGGCTTTGTTAAGGGCAGATCCTGCCTCTTAAACCTGGTCGATTTCTTTGAAACAGTCACCAAGGCCATTGACGAGGGGAAGGTGGTCCACACAGCCTACTTGGACCTCACAAAAGCCTTCGATACAATACCCCACTCGGGCATTATAGATAAGCTCACCAGCTTAAATATAAACCCCTATGTCACTAAATGGGTTACAAACTGGCTCAAGGACAGAACCCACATGGTTAGAATTGCTGGAGCCATGTCAGACTCCAAACCAGTTACAAGTGGCATCCCACAAGGCTCAGTCCTGGGACCGCTCTTGTTCGGTATATATTTCTCGGAGGTACAGGCCAACACGGAAGGACTGTGGCTGACCAAGTTCGCAGATGACTGCAAACTGGGCGCCATAATCGACTCTCCAGCAGACACAAGCATCCTCCAAAAGGGCCTCATAGAAACAGACAACTGGTGCCAGAGCCATGGCCTCAAGCTAAACGCCAAAAAGTGTATAGTCATCCCCGTTGGCAAAAACAAAGTGCCCACAAATTACCACATAGGTGGTAATCCATTAAGTACAGAAGAAGTAATTAGGGACCTGGGGACCCAAGTTGATAGCAATCTCTCATTTGACAACCACATGGCCAAAGTGGTTAGAAAAACATTTTATATAGCCCACCTAATCATGAAGGGATTCACATCTAGATCAGGGAGGTCATCGTGCCTCTTTACTCATCTCTCATCAGGCCCATAATTGAGTACAATGCCCCTTTTGGGATGTACCTTACCAGACACCTGCAGCAACTGGAAAGACCCCAAAAGTACCTCACCAAGAGGATCAAAGGGCTCAAACAGATGCCATATGCTGCCCGGTTAAAGAAACTCCAGCTCTACTCAGTGGCATACCGCCTGCTCAGAGGCGATCTGTGCCTGACATATAAAGCCATGTCCAACCCGGAATTAATGGACATGCTGCACCTCAGAAAATCCAAATCCCATCGAGCTATGCGCTCGAGAGACTTGAACCTCAGCACTGAAATAAACAGGACATGCTGGAGGGACAGATTCATAACCCAGAGGCTCCCTTCACTCTGGAATAAAATCCCAGTCCAGGTAAAGCAGAGTCCCTCATTGACTCTCTTCAAAAGGAAACTTGATATGTGGATGGGAGATCGTAGGTTTACCCCAGGTATAACTTCTGTGTCACTGTTAGACAGAGGCACAGTATACTAACCTTGAAAAAGTGCATAGCAAAATTAATTTAAAATGGGTGGCGAAAGCCAAACACACTCTGGCTAGGCTTATAAATGCCCTAGGGCAGATAGCCTAGTATGAACCTATGAACCTATGGACTAGCATTTCTTATTTGAAATTTTCCAGAGAAGAGAGATGGGTACAGAATTTTTACAGAGGATTCAAGTGTTACATGACAACACATTTTTGATATACTACTAAATGAAAGAGCATCAGGTAAAGGGAAAAATCACACAGGTACTCAGCAAGATGCTCCCTTTCCTCAGGCTTGTTTTTGTTAGTCAACTAGCAACTGGCAATATGAACTGATGGTGTACTGCAGTATTACCAGAACCTAGGTGTCAGGGTATCGTTCTTATTGCAAGCAATGAAAATATTGACTTCCTTCCAGTCATGATAGAAAACTTTGAACAGTTTTTAAAGGTCTTAGGGCTTGAATTAAATACAAGTAAATTGGTGCTGGTTAAGACTGGTAGTATTCAAGAGACAGAATATCCAACCTATTTAAACCTATGAAGGAAGAATTATGCGAAATACAGATAACTTACGAAAAAAAAAATTTAGTGGGTGTTACAGATAAGATAAGAATAATTAAATTAATGAGTCTTGCACAAACTTTACATGTTGTTAGGCACATACTTACGGGATGTGAACATCCCTTAATAAATAAATTGCAGCTCCTGTTAGAAGACTATATATGGAAAGTACTTAGATACAGCATTTCTAAGACAAGAATGCTTACACTGTCATTTGAAAGGCGATGGAACCAAATACATATCCTCACCTAGATTATCGTTTTTAATATTGCTCAGTGGAGAAGAATGCAGATATCAATGTATATGGGTCTATCCAAAACTCAAGGAAAAAGTGTCTCAGCAAGAACAGATGGAATGGACAGGAGTAGGAATTTTCTGCTGGGAACAGATAAGGAACTTAAACATATATTTGCTGTGGAACAATGGTTTATACTACAATATCACATCTTTAACAAAAAAATGGGTAACTTTTAATTCACTTCTAGATGTATATGTTAGTATGTAGGGAAATCCCATGGAACAAATGGTGTAGTATAATAAAGGGTAAAGGTAGTTTAATCTATACAAATTTGAGGCTTTGAAGAAGTAAGTAGAGGGGAAAAAGCACTTGGAGAGATTTTGGGAGCATGTGGACACTATACATGGAACTATCCCACAATATTTCTGGGAGGAAGTAAGGAACAATGCACTGAGGATTAGGAAATAGATATATATATTGGATGAACAGATGAGGATTTTGCACTTATGGTATACTACCCCAATACAATTATTTGGCACAACAGACTAGTTCTAAATGCTGGAAGACTGGAATGGATCAGGTTGGTATCCTCCTTATGTTTTGGGAGTGAAAGATAGGTCAGGATAGAAGGAGACATATTACTAAGGCCTGCGATAAGCCTTTTGGTAAAGTATCTAAATTGCAGTAGGAGCTATTAGGGCTTGGGGATGAGAAGGAAGTTCCTGGCTAGATGCAGGAGGAACTAGCCATGTAATTAATACTGATTGCAAGAGACTGGAAAACCTTACACCAGTCTCAGATGGGAAAAAAAAACACATTGAACACTTGAAATGATTATAAATTATATGGAAACGAAGCCTGCTAGTTGGATTTTAGTGACAGATTATTGGAACCTGAATAGGTCCTAAGAGTTATAAGCCATGTTAACATAAAGTTGCTTTAGAAATTTTTTCATAATGTTAGATGCTTCGATAAAGACACTAACGTCATTGTCACATGACTATATGTATACGGTTATCTATAAACATTAGAAGAGTACTGTTGTTGCATTGTTATATAATGTAACTTGTTATGTATTTTTTTTTTTTTTTTTTTTTTTTTTTTTACGGTTCTTGTCCTTTTCAAAAAATATCTTAATACAAATAATTAGAAAAAAACATAAACGCAAATTTCTTAAAAATTTCGGCATGAAATAGAATGTCTAAAAGTGCATTACAACAATCTTTACGCCTGATACAGTTCAGACGTTCAAATATTCTCTACTGCAAACTTCTGCTAACTTTACCCACATAAAATGCAAAGCATTTGACACAGCTAGCCATGGATTACCTCCACATGCTCGAAGTTTTAAAACTTCGAACAGCAAATGTTGAGACCAAAAGATCGAAGTTTTGAAACTTCAAATGTTTTGAATGGAGATTGCTGTACCGTGTGGAACAGGAAATTTACTATTCTCCTCATTTTAGTGCGATCTCGGAATTGGTATTGCGATCTTGGAGTTCATATATTTATTTAGCAAAGGGTGAGGGGGTGCAGGGGGGGATTGCCACCTTACAAAAATGTAAAAAAAAATTTTTTGTTTTTATTTTTTTATTACAATTTTGAAGTTTCAAAACTTTGATCTTATGGTCTCGACCATTTACAGTTCAAAGTTTTGAAACTTCAAGCTTGTGAAGTAGATCCGTAGCCACACATATGCATATAGTATTCACACAAATGCAAGTTTATCTGCTTCATACTCATAGCTTTTTCCCAGTGTTTGAGTCAACGTAAAAGGTACTATCAGCTATGTACCTACACATTATATACCCCTTCATAGAGATGTACCCTTCAGTTTTTATTATCATACTTAGACTAGGCATGGAATCGCATACTTCTTGTAAGAGGGATTGTATGTCATTACTTTTATCATTTAAAACATATAGTTTCACCCCCACTGATTTAAAAATTGTCTAACTGGTGAACAAAATTGTCCAGTGATATGTTATTTGTGTTTTTTGTCATGTAATTTATTCCTTACATCTGTGACATCACTCAAAAACTCAGCACTTATTCTTGGGCAGCTGATTTCATTTGACATCACAGGTACAGTATCACTGCTATTAAATAATGCTGGGACACATTCCACTAGATTCTTATAAATCTCCATAATCCCTCACAGAAAGAAGGATGCGATTCCAATCAGAGTATACATATCAACAAAACTAATAAAAGTCCAAGGGGCACATCCATATGGGGGTTGAAAAATGTATCCAAATGTAGTTCATATTCCCTTTTATGTTGCTTAAAACATTAGGAAAAGCTATGGGTATGAAGGTGATATACTTGCCTTAGTCAAAATGTTATGCATGTGGCTACATGTGTCAAATGTTCTGTATTTGTTGTGGGTAAAACTAGCCAAAGATTACAACAAACACGCTGGAAATGTATTAGATCTAAAATTTGTTATAATGCATTTTACAGACATTCTATTTCATGTCAGGATTTTAAGATATTTGAATTTTATATTTCAGAGAAATTTATGACATCTTTGTGAGGTGAGGATGACTCTTTGGATAGAAAGGAATTTTTGGGCAATTATTTTTGGATGTTACCCCAGCTGGACAAAATTATGTAATAGCAATTACATCCATGTTAAAAGATAGGAAAAGTGAAATAGAAACTTAATTGGCTGTTTCTGCTTAAGTGGTAGATTATTTGAAATATTTTAACAGTTAATGTTTGTAAAAATATAGTCTAACATAGTCTTGAGTGATTGTAATAAAATAAAAACACAAAGCAAATATCTTTTAATACAGTTTAATTATCTATATATATATAATATATATATATATATATATATATATATATATATATATATATATATATATATATATATATATATATACACACACACACACACACACATATATACACACACCTCTAAACTTTACCGAATTCCTCAGTATTTACTGGTTTTGAGGACAAAATAATGGGGTGCCAATAATTCCCAGGTGGCCCCTTTAATTCCTGATTTATTATTTTTTTTTTACAGGTTGTGGCTGATGTCATCATGCATCAGCTTCATGAGGCACTCAGGCTGACTGGAACTGTGTTTACATACATTCGGAATACAGCAGTTAGTTGGGCAGACAGCAGAGAACAAGCGGACTCAGCAGAGCTGTGTTTACAGTTTAAGTTTAAAATTCTGCCAAGCCCCAAGCCAACTTGTGATCTGTACAATCCAATACAAAATGCCGTACAGCCGTTAAACATATACTTGTTGCAAACTTGGATGAGATCAATAGGTAGTTTTTTTTTTTTCCCTGTTTGGCTTGCAATTGCAATAATCTTTAACTGCCCGACTTCATATTAGCTCTTGTGCTCTCACAATTTCTCTCTCTCCTTCTTTTCTCTCTCTTTCTCTGCCAAAGTCTACTAACAGTTTCTCCCCCCCATCTCAGCCTTCTATCTACCCATCCACATTTTAAGTGTGTGCATGTACTTTAAAACTTTTTATTAAAATACTGCCAGGCAAACAAAATGTCCCCCTGAAACCAAGGTGTGCTGTGATAGCTCTTTCCGCTATATTTTACATTCGCATTACAGTTCAACTCTTCTGGCCAAGGACCAGGAATGAAAAAAGTATACCTGTTGACTGGCAGAGTCAGAGACTAGGGCGGGACTCCCTGGAGATTTAAAAAATAAAAATGTTAGCTCAGTAGTTTACATCTGTGAGGCACAGCCCATGCACAAGTGAGTGCAGCACAGCCAACCAACAAGCGCAGACAGTGGGTCAACTTGACAACATCAGTCTGCACTGACTGCTCAAGTCTCTAAGGTTTAAAGAAGGGAGGAATCTCATTCTCAATAAATAAGTGAATCATTGCTGGCGCTTGCTTAGAAATCTCACCAGCAAGGATTTCCAGAGGAAAACAAGAGATTGAGGTTACGGTCCTTTATGTTTTTTTTCTGCCTAACGGGAATTTCACTCCAATCTTGTGTGGAGGGCCAAAAGAGAGTAATATGTTTTATGCAAGAGACTTAAATCAAGTGAAAACTTGTCATTGCTTTTTCACTGTTACCGCACATGAAAGTTTGTTGGTCTTACCTTTTACATCTGATTGCATCACTGTTCTGTTAACTTCTGTATTTTGCCAATCATGTTTTTTTTTTTCATTTGTTTTTCATGTACTCATGTGTTCACAGGTTCACAGGAAAAACCTCTGTCACACAGCTATACTGTAGTCTGCGGCAACTGATCTGATAAGAATACTGTTATATGTCTCATTTCTTTCAAAATCATGCTGTATCCTCATTTCAAATCATGCTGAGTAGAATGGCTTGCATTGTCAGCAGCATCATTTTATCATAAATATATTTTCTGTGGCATTACATCTTGTACATTTCTTCTTTATGAGTTTTAGATGGTAAAAAGATAGGATTTTACTTCTGAAAACAGGTACCACTATACTCTGTTGCCATTCATTCCACACACATAGAGCAATCAAGCGATCCCCTGGCAGCAGCAGCACCTTCTGAAAGGTTTCTATCACTCTCAAAGTCTTACCACAAGAAATCTGGACAGAGCCATAAATAAAGGGGAACAAAGGAACAACAATAGGGATGGACTTTAAATATTGCTTTAATAAACTTAGAAACTCGCTAGAATAACATGGTTTCAGTTAACATGCATTTTCCACACACACACACACACACACACACACACACACACACACACACACACAGAGTGATCGAGCAATCCCAACAAAGGAACAAAAATAGGGACGGAGTTTAAATATTGCTCTTATAAACTTAGTTATTTTATATTTAGGATAATAACTATATACAAAACTTTATACGCTGTGTTATCTTCATTTTAGAGGTGAAATAGGTTTTGTGTCTCCCGATGTATTGTATTTGGGGGGAGAGGGGCCAAAATGGCTGTTTTTGTTAGTGAAGGTTGCAGACCCCTGGACTAGTACATTTAAACAAGGGGGGTTGGGAAGTTTTTAAGTTACGTTTGTTAAATAGTTTTTTAGTCAGATGTGATTCTGGAAAATTAGTTTTGAGTCAATTTTTTTTTCAATCATTCATGTTTCACTGAAGTTCTGTTCAGTCAAAAGAAATACACTTTCATACATAAACATATGTTACATTTGAAGTCGTGCCCCACACACACACACACACACACACACACACACACACACACACACACACACACACACACACACACACACACACACACACACATACACACACAGACACACTCAAGGATGCACACACGTGTGTCCATAAATGGCTCCACTTGAAACCGTTGAATTACCACATCATCGAACCTTAAAACATCGAGACCAGAACATCACAAACTGAGATCATCGAAAACTGACATCATCAAGACGCGTAACATCAAAAACACGTTCCCTACATGTTAAGTGCGCAAACATGCCTAAATACAACAATCCAAGTATCAAAACATATTCGATGTTATGCGTCTCGATGATGTCCGTTTTCGATGATGTGCTAATTTGACGATTTCAAGTGGAACCCCATAAATATAGATAAATATTGATACCCATACAGATAAGCATATACATATATTGATACATAGTTTTGCCATTTTTGCAGAAGTAAGCTGCCATACAGAGTATTGCAGAATCCATTTTTCACTAGGACATAAATCAAGATCACAAGATTTCTGACCAAGCGAGCATACTGTATGGATAGGAAAACAATCACACTCAATCTGAGGCACACTGCTGTTCTGTAACAAATTATTTTATGCCATATTCTTCTTTATGCTATTTTTTCCTGGTTCTTTTACTGACCATAAATCCTGTCTCTTCTGCTCACCCAAGGAATCCTTCACTCCCCAGGGCGACAGCCCTGCATCCTACTCATCCATTCAACAGAGGATCAGGATTTTGTATTCCGCCCTAAAATCTCACTGTGCACACCCACACCATCCAAGGAGTTATGCATAGAAATGTACATTGTGACTTATGTTCATGCCTCTGCTGGCATAATCGAAAACCCTACTCTGCTGAAGACAGCATCCCTCATGTGATTCAAGATCTTCACTGGAGTTTCAACCACAGACAGCATGCTTAGACACCTGCACTGGAAGCTCAGCCACAGGAAGCATGTTCAGAAACATGCTCTCTATCCCCTCCCTCCAATGAAAGGTGAGCAGGCTAAACCTTGTCATTACTGTCCTCCCCCACACCCCAGTTCCAACAGGCACTTGGGCAACTAACTGGAGGCACCGTGGTCATAGTCAGGGCTTTATCTCTCTACACCAATGAAGTCATATTATTAAACGTGTCTGCATTCTCTTAGCTTCTTGTATACAGCTTGGTTTCAAGCCAAATGCCTGTTACATGAACTACCATCCTCTGCCATGCTGCAGACCCCCAAAGGATAATAAAATGGGACCCGGAGGGCAAAAACATTTCAAAGGCAGCAAAATGCAAGGTGTATGTCATGGCATGCCAAACTGCCTACCTTAAACTATGCCACTGAGGTTCAGTTTTTAAAAGAAATACTTATGCACATCATTACTATACCATCAGGGAAACTGAATGCTTGGCACAGGGTACCTGTGATGGGAACCGAATATCAGAGGCAGTCTGGAGAATCATGATCAGCACGACAAATTGCTGACAATTGAGATGGGTGGCCATGGTGATCAGTGTCTTGATTATCACCAGGAAGGATGCATTTATAGGGAACTGTGTGACGATTGGGGAGAGATGGGTGAAGGCTGCCAGCCTAGTCAAATAGAATTTGATACATAATTCTGTCAACTGTATAAATAAATGTAAAATACAGGCATGTTTTCTTGAGTGTAAAAGAACATTGTGAAATGTGGTACTACAAAATACGTGACAACATTGCACTCTTCTGTCCCAGTGAAGCATGTTGTACCCTTTCATGTTAGAATTCGGCTCCAGGGCAGTTGGATGAACATTTCATGCCCATTGTTTTAAGGCTAAAGTTTATGACAAGAATTTAGATGTGGAAGGTGCTTTATTGCTCTGGTTTCTGCTAGCATATATATATGTGAAATGTCTTGTATTGTTGTAAGTTTTTGAGGAGGTGTTAGATTGCTAAATAATGCAGTTTGTGGCCTGAGAACTCAGAGCAGGTGTTAAGATGATGCAATATGAATACTGGGAAAACCTATGTGTCAAAAATGATGTAATTTTTGGAGGGTCTTAAAGACATGTTTGTTAGCAATGTTTAAATACTATTTCTCACGAGAGACTTGAAGCATTTTGACTTTGGACATTCAACTTATCAGCACTCTGCCTTATGCTCACATGTAAGTTTTAGCACTGTGATTTCTTGTAGGAATAGTTAAAGCTAGTAAAGATTCATTAGGCATTTTTCTTTGAAATCAGAACTGTCCTACTGTATTATTTTAAGTTTCTGTGTGATCTCTGAACTCTTAGATATCTCTGTGGTGTAGTAGTTTTGTCTTGTGTTTTAATTATTTATTATTAAATATTTTTAAAACCTTCTACCTGTGGCTGATTTGTGTAGAGATAAGCTCTAGAGTCCATTGCATATTTATAGAGGTTATTGTAATAGGCCACTCTAAAGTAAGCCTTGACTGTTAGGCATACTACCATTGGATAATAATATTGCACAGTAATAATTGTACACCCCTTTAAGGGCCTTTTAGTAGCTGATATTATTAACTGGGTGGTGGCAGTAATTACTACCGTATAGTCTGGGTAAAGGGGCACAGCTGGAGAATCTGTGTCAGCCTTTACCAGGAGTGTCTGTGAAGTTGTATAAATACTTATCTTAAAGTGTGTGTGTTGTGTCAGCTACTTGGCAGGGAGACGAAGCATTGGTTGGACAGAGAGGGTACTGGAGGTTCTAGTTTGCCCAGTTAGGCTGAGACCTAGACCCTATAGCTGTGCCAGTGGGGACTCTTATTAGGGACTTGGTGAGCAAGGGAGCAGCCAGCCCCAGACTGACTGTGATCTCTGTGTGCACTTAAGGGAAATTGTACTTTACTGTGTGTTTTAGTCATCCTTTCCTCTTCTATGAGACAACCTCCCTGGTATTAGTGGTGAGGATTGAGGCTCCTTGATTGCTGGGCCAGCGCACGGTCGTCACAACTGCATCAGTCATCTCTAGGAGCACTGACATAGATGCTGAATGTGGACTAATGGGGCAGACTAGTACGTGTCAGATCACTGACAGGTAGCAGAGGGTGGTTGTTAGAGAGCACCAATCGCTACTGGTGACTGGGGTCATAGAGATTTCACAGAATGTCCACAAGTGAGCGCATGTGGGAACTCCAACCACTGACACAAGGAAAGTGGAAAGGCAGGAGTCTCCAATCAGTAACATACAGATGTGTTTTTTGAAAGTCATGGACTCGGATCTATTCCTGTTCTGCATCAGGGCACATCACAATGCTGAGATATAATTATCAAAATAGTTAAGGAATTCTTAGTGGAAAGAAATTAATTGTTCGAACTTTATCCTGCTACTCCTTGACCTCTCTTGGCATTATCAAAATCTCTTTGTCAAATGAACTTTCACTTCCTCAGTGTTGCAACCCGATAAAATCAATGCCACATCACCTGCATATCCAAGATAAGTTGCATGCAGGTAGACTAAGGGAAAGGCACTCATAAAGAAGAGAGGCCTCCCTCAGTATAGACCCTTGAAAGTTCCAATCACTTGTTGTTGGAGGTTGTAGTGTAGGAACAATTGCATTTTGCACTAGAACATGACAGGACATGTTTACTACAAGTGGATGATGTAAGCAGGCCACATTTATTAAACTTTGAAGATTAAAGCTCTGCTCACAGCATGGATTTGTAATTAACTCAAACAGAGCTACCTGAACACACACACACGTGTGTGTGTGTGTGTGTGTGTGTGTGTGTGTGTGTCTCTGTGAAATGCCTCGTTGCAGAGGGCAGGTTAGTTCATTAAGGTCACGTATTCAGCAGGCCCATAGTCTGAAAACAGTCTAGGGGGACCAATGTACACTTAATCAGCCTCTGGCTAGGTGTATTTTCTATGAGTGTGAGATTCAGTGCATTTTCAGTGAATGTGAACTTCAAGGGAAGAGAAGTTTACTGTTGCTCATACTAAGTATGTTTTCAATGTGCAACTGATTTGTTTTGTTTAAAAACTGGCCCTGAGTGATTGTGCTATAAAATATGAAAGCAGTGTCACTAATGCAACAGGTAGCACACTCACGTTTGGTGCAGAAGGATGTGGGTTTTATTCTCACTCTAGGTAAACGGGTTGCTGACACTGCCATGCAGCATAAGGGGGGGGTGTGCTGCACACCTATGTGTCTCAACCTTTGGGTGGGACATTAAACCAAGGCTACATCTGACTGAGTTCATGGCAGCTCAAGTGGATGCAAAAGATCAGGTGACACTTACTGAAAAGTATAGAGGAAATTCCCTAATGCCCTGACAAAGTTCCCCCTAAATACTACTTTATGTCTCCCATGAAAAGAGGCTACTAGCCCAATGGGCTAACCTGGTCAGCAAAGGATAAATAAATTATAAGTTTAAAAATTAAATCCACAGCTCTGTAATCATTTCAAAAGTAAAGAAGAAAATAGTCTGCACACTGACCATTCTGAACAGTGTTTATGTTAGCTGGGGGAGAGAGACAAGTAAAGGGACAATGGAATGTCTGGGGGGAGGGCTGTTGGTTCATTGTCCTGCCTAAGGCTCCACTAGATCATGACGCAGCTCAGGATGTAAGGGTTGCTAAATGGGGTGTATGCACTGGGGGGGGGGCAATGTTGAGGGATGGGATGACTTCCCAGATTTCTTCCGCCACCCTTCTAGACCCTCCTCTATCAGTGAAACTGTTCAATGATTACATACTTCTACCTGCTCATATCATTCAGTGAATTAAGTGTATCACTGATATAGTGGTTGAGGGTATATAGAAAAGGTGCTTCACAAATCATGGTTCTCCCACTGTGATCCTTGATGAAACTTTGAATAGGAAGCATACACAAGGTTTATGCAATTCAATAATCCTGCTTAAAGTGATTTAGTTTTCTAAGTACTCTGCTTTTGTTTTGCATGCATTGCAATAGCAGTGCTACTTACTGTAGAGACATCTGGTGTATGTGTTTTCTTTGGTGAAATTATTCCCTAGCTAAAACTGTCAAGACAGAGTTTGCCCACACCCCCCCACCACAGCATGACATCTTGTTGAGTTAACAGTGCTAGAGTACAGCTGTAAATAATAAAGCATGGCAGGCTTTTTTCAAACTTGCTCTTATTTTATTCCTGGGTTTCAACTGCGAGAGAATAAAAACAATGCAAATGCAGTTGCATTCAGTTTTGTAATCTAGCCAGTACTGTACTGGGTGTTTTACTATTTTACACGAGACTACTTTTTGAGTTCACATTACGTTTGCTCAATGGTGAAATAGATTGTATCTTTGTGCTGTATTGCTAGTAGCCTCATGCTAGTTGCAGTTCATTTTTCTAAAAATGGCATGGTCTGTTTTGTTTCTGTGGAAACAATTACTTGTTTATGCATTATTTTCAGGTGTCCGAACTAAAATACGATGTCAGTAGTGTTGCACATACCTCTTGTCTACCCAGTATATTGCATAATGTCCCTGACTGAGTTTTTACACACATGCAAATACATATACATACATACATACATACGCACACACTCACACAGCTACTATACAATACTGTTACATATTTCATACTTGACTCCCATGTGCACATCATAGTCTATCACCGTGATCTACTCCCAGCACTATCATCATTTCATATTTTCTCTACTACCTTCCATATAGTTAGTTTCAAGAATAAGCTTATGTTCCCCTTGTAAACTGCACTACATACCTGTCCTACATCTGCATACTAAATATTTTCTTCAGCAAAAAAATAAAATGCAACTGTTCACATTACATTCATAAGAATTGAAACAATGGACCAAATTTTATTTCTTTACCCAAGAGTAACTGTGTGTGTGTGTGTGTGTGTGTGTGTGTGTGTGTGTGTACATGCACACTCATGCGTGTGTGTACATGCACGCTCATGCGTGTGTGTAACAATGTGTGAGACAAGGCTGCTATGAGGATCATTACAGTGCTCATTCATAATTTCATATTCATAGCGAATTTTCAAACAGATCCATGCCATTCACTAAATTCCTCCCCTATATTCTAAGCAAAACATTTTATCCGTATACATACTGCCAGTCAAAACACAGAAAAGCAAAAATTCATTGCTATGAACCAGCAGCGATAACAGTAAGTACAAACACAAAATGAAAGTAATGCAGTCAGCAGTTTAGAAAATATATACATTTCATTTAATAATCAGCAGCAAAAAAAATGCATTATATTCTAGCAGAAAACATACTATTGGAGATTTCCTAAATTTATTTTATTATAATTTATTCATTTGGTTTGTTCAAGCTGTTCTAAGCTGCAGAGAGACTGGCCTACTGCCCTGCTGTGATATTTGAAAAAAAAAAAGTGTTTATTTTCAATTGTCTTCTGCACTTCTGTTTAATATACATCTCTGTAATCTGTATAACTGTTTTTGCAATGGGTGCAACAGTTTTTAGTCTCCTTTTTGTTATCTTTGACCCTTTCAGCTTGCAGTGAAATCTGTGTCTAGAGAGGGCTAGCTGTTTTCTTTGTGAGAGAAAGTAAATCAGACTGGTTTAATCTAGCTAAGGGCATTCCTGCAAAACTATTTTTTTTTGATTGGATAATTGGGCTGGTTTCTGTTTCTCTGCCTTTAATAGCTAGTGTTTTAAATCAGATATACTTGTTTGCTCAAGCTGTTCTAAGCTGCAGACAGATTGGCCTACTGCCCTGTTGTGATATTTGAAAAAGATGTGTTTATTTTCAGTTGTCTTCTGCACTTCTGATTTAATACATATCTCTGTAACCTGTACAACTGTTTTTCCCACCCACGTGCCCAGTTGTTGTGGTGGTCTTAAGTCTTGGTGGCTTTGAGTTGCCCATCTCTGGTATAAATTTGATTCTGGACACTCCTCCAGTCACATTACATCAGCTCATTCTACTGTTTATAGTGAGAACTTAGCAGAGGCCCGCCCCTTTATCTTCTGAACCTTGAATTATCTCATTATTTTCTGTCTCTTCACTATCTACTATAAAAAAAACTGTAGGCTTGTTGGTAGCCTACTAATTTGATGACAGTGTTCTACTGAACTGCTGCTTTATTAGTGCTGTTGCTAGTTGTTGTGATGGTCTTAAGTCTTGATGCCTTTGAGTTGCCCGTCTCTGGCATAAAGTTTATTCTGGACACTCCCCCAGTCACATTACATCAGCTCATTCTACTGTTTATAGTGAGAACTTAGCCAAGGCCCACCCCTTTATCTTCTGAACCTTGAATTATTTCATTATTTTCAGCCTCTTCACTTTCTACTATAAAAAAATGTACCTTTTTCTACTTCATTTTGCTGTTTGCCATATTTATTACTGCTTGTTGGTAGCCTCACTAAATTGATGACAGTGTTCTACTGAATCGCTGCTTTATTAGTGCTGTCTGTTAGTGTTTTGATTTGTGAGCTATTGTTTCAAAGCAATCTACTGATTAACTATATTTTATTGCTATCTACTGTAATTCATTACTGTTTAACTGCATTTTACTCCATTTTGTTGCTCTTTA
This sequence comes from Protopterus annectens, assembly GCF_019279795.1. Taxonomy (NCBI): domain Eukaryota; kingdom Metazoa; phylum Chordata; order Ceratodontiformes; family Protopteridae; genus Protopterus; species Protopterus annectens. Next base: position 285,182,327 of record NC_056735.1, on the reverse strand, counting down.
ACTGTATTTTTTCATACTGCAAGTGTTATTCTTTTGACTATTAGTGATTAATCTGTGCTTCACTCTTGAGTTTTTTCTTACTGAGTTCTTAACCTTAAAATTGAGTAGCATAGTCTCAATACACGTCTGCAGTATCCAGAGCTTCAGCTGCACGGTTTTAAACCCTTTTTGAGGTATTCCAGCTATAAGTTAACTGTTTTTTTCTGAAAAAAAAATCTACACCTTTCCTGTTACTAGAGTAGTCCAGTTAAAGATTTTTTTCCTGTATCCAGGACTGTTTTGTAAGTTTCTGAGTTCTCCAGACCCTTCTGTGTTAGAGGGAAGCCTTCCACCTTATCAGTGGGAGTGGTAAGTACTAGGTAGCCTATCTACCACAAGAGGAGTAGTTTCTGGCTTTGAAATTGCAGTTTACTGGCTGTTTGGGCAGTTTTTTCTATCCATTTCAACTTTCTCTTCTCTCTTGTACTTTAGCTTATTTACCAGCACTTCATCAGTCCTTTTGTAGCAATTATTGTAGCACACATAAATGGTATCATCACTAGATGTTCTACAAGGAAATGGCTCCAGTACTTAGTAATGATAACCATCCCTCCTGGCATGTCTAAAGGTCAGTTTCCTGTGCTTTTTCCTATTAACCTGGTGAACTTGGGCATTCTGAGAAAGTGTAGCAACTGCCTCATGCACACAGACAATCCTCTCCTCTTACCTCCCAACACTCATACTTGTGCGAGATGTGCCTATATCTCTAAATTGGAAGCCATGCACTCTCCAGCCAAGATCGGAATAGCTGGTCAAGAGGAGAAGGTCAACACCTGTACCACACCACATGGACCACATAGCCCTCCAGAACACCCGCCATCACAGCCCTCACATAAAAATACAAACCACACACTCAACTTTGTGAAGGCTCTCAATAGAAATCTACCCAAACAGCAGAGACCTCCAGTACAGAAATGCACTCGACCACCACAACACAGCACAAACCACAAGACACATAGCTCACCTACAAAGTGTGCCCCTCAAACTAAGCCCCTAAGGCAAAACAGCTTGCCCAATACAATAATCATAGGTGACTCAATAGTGAGGCACACTGATGTCCCACTCACTAGGTTGAATAAGGAGAAGGTAACAGTCAGCTGTCTATCAGGTGCCAGATGCCCACACATAACACACGCACTCGGGTCACTCCACAACAAGTACAAATATGACTCTGTCATTGTCCATGTGTGTGTGAATGACCTGAGATGCACCTCCCTGGTCTACATGAAAAGAGACATTAGAACTAATAACACTAAAAAAACAAAAAAACAAACCACGAGGTAGAAAAACTCAACTTTAATAATGAGAATATTGCAAACAACTAAGCACTTTCGCCAAACACTTTAAATAGCTTCTTCTTGTTTGTCATCCAATTCACAACTGTTTAAATACACCAATCATATATCAAACAACCAATCAAAACAGTTAAACTAATTACATCATGAATAATGTTAATCTATCCTCACAAATTATATAAGAAAACATTCTTTAAACACTTTTTCATATATATATATATATATATATATATATATATATATATATGTCAAACCAACGACATGCTAAAATAACGAAAGTCACTACATCGAAAAGAAACCATCGACAGTTCAAAACATCGACAGTACATTTATACGTAAGTACAGTGCTAACATGGGTCCTGCAAGGGGGAAGTAGTATGGGTACAGTATCATATCATATCCTTTACTTCCCCCTTGCAGGACCCATGTTAGCACTGTACTTACGTATAAATGTACTGTTGATGTTTTGAACTGTCGATGGTTTCGTTTCGATGTAGTGACTTTCGTTATTTTAGCATGTCGTTGGTTTGACATGAACCCATATATATATATATATATATATATATATATATATATATATATATATACTGAAGATAAGCAATAAAAAAAATGTTTAATAATATTGATTAAACATCCCCTTGTTAAGACCCCATTTATTAGATAATATTAGCCCTGGCCTTTAGAACAGGAACTAGACATGTACTTTCTTTTAAACCTGGCAGACTCATTGCATTTAGCCTTGTCTGCCACACATATTCCTTAGTTTCCACTTCCAGCTTATGATCTCTATAAGGGACACATTCAATTATAAAGAAAATAAATCTTTTGAAATTAATACACATGGTACTATGTACAAATAATGTGTTATGCTGATTTTTATTTTTAATTGCTCTCAGATGCTCTGCTATCCTATCTCAAAGCCTACGTGTAGTTTTGCCCACATAGAATCCCTGGCAGCTCGTACATGTAGGCACATACACTAAAATAGTGGTGTTGCAACAACATCTTCCAGGGCAAGCTAGGGCATACTCATAACTAGATATTACCACATAGGGACCATCATTTATATATTTACAATATTTACATGCAGGTGCAACTAACATTGGGTAAGACGGTGATTCAGGTCCCCAACCATGTCCCAAGACTCTCACTCTACAATCCTAAGCACCCTGGAAACTATTAAAATCCAACCCAACACTCTCATACTAGGTGGCTTCAACTACCCCTCCATCAGCTGGGAAAACTACTCATGCACAAATGCAATGGCCCAACGCTTCCTGGAATTCATCACTTCCAATGCCCTGGACCAGCTCATTCTTACCCTACTAGAGGAAGCAACATCCTTGACCTGGTTATTACTAACATGGGCAACCATTGCTCTACACCAATACTCAATTCCTCCCTGGTAAGATCCAACCACAAACTAATCATGGAAATTCACATCTCACCCACACCCCTGACAAAGGTATCCACCATGAAAAAGTCTCCAAAGCTGACTTTGGACTCCTAAAAACAGAGGTGGCTAACTTCACAGCACCCATGCCAATGGAAAACAGATGCATGACTGCCAAATCATACACTAATGCGCTGTACGAACACATACATAAATGCATGGAACTAGCCATACCTAACAGAAACAAGATGCTCTCCTCCAAAAAAAGGAAGCCAGTCTGGTGGTCCCCTGCAATTAATACACTCTACAACAGAAGGAAGAAACTGTTGCAGAAAAAGATGAAGTCCCAAGACTGGAAAAATTCCCTTATTAGCCTCAACAGAAAGTTGAGATCCCTCATCAAAACCTCCAAAGCCAGCTATGAAGGCAGAATTGCGGCAGACACTAAAAACAACCACAAAACCATCAAGAATCTCTGTGGCAATATCCAGATTTGGTCTGAGTTACTGCACAATGGTACTTCCTATACTTAACCAACATATATTGCCAACATACTGGCCGACAGATTCAGTGCCAATTTTACCCCTCTCTCCCCTCCAAAGGACCAATCTCAATATCAGAAGAATGCCAGGTACCCAACAATACTACAGCACAGCTTAAAGCTGCATTGTCTAAGGCCAAGAATATAGCTTCCATGGGACCCAATAATATCCCTGCCTGTGTTCTACATGAATTACAAAGTGAACTGGCAACACATCTATGTGCTCTGTTCACTCACAGCCTCACCTTAGGCTTTGTCCCTACCGAATGGCGCACTGCTACAGTCAGCCCTCTCCATTAAGGAGGAGCGACTACAGATGCTGGAAATTATCACCCCATTAGCCTGATGAGTCTCATATGTAAGGCTATGAAGCACATCATCATACACCTAATTAACAAGGATATAGGGAATCTCCAAACTCTAGATCCAACACAATTTGGTTTTGTGAAAGGTAGATTATGCCTGCTCAACCTGGTTGACTTCTCTGAGTCAGTCACCAGAGTGGTGGATGAAGGTAAGGCAGTTCATACAGCCTACCTTGATCTGGCCAAGGCCTTTGATACCATTCCTTGCTCAGGAATTATTGATAAATGCAGCAAACTAGGCATCAACTCCTATATCATTAAGTCGGTTGCAAATTGGCTCAGAGAACCCACAATGTGAAAGTAGTGGACTCCAAGTCATACTGCCGACCAGTCATGAGTGGAGTCCCACAGGAATTGGTCCAGGGTGCTCTTCTGTTTGGCATCTACTTCTCAGAAGTCCAGGCCAACACAGAGGGACTCTGGCTGACCAAATTCACAGAGGACTGCAAGTTGGGAGCCATTATTAACTCCCTAAGTGGTGCAGACATCCTACAGAAAGGCCTCACTGAGACCAATGACTGGTGTTGAAACCATGGCCTTAAGTTTAATGCCAAAAAATGTGTCGTCATCCCCTCGGGGAAAAACTAATTTCCCACTAATTACCACATTGATGGGATTCCACTGAACACTGAAGGTGTTATAAGAGATCTAGGGAGACAGGTTGATAGCAACCTCTCCTTCAACCACCACACTGCCACTGTGGTCAGAAAGTCTTTCTATGTGGCACATCTCATTACCAAGGTCATGTACACAGACAACCCTCTCCTCCTCCCAACAAATTCCAACACATGTGAGAGATGCAACCATATAGCCATACTGGAGGCTAAGCTCTCTCAACTCAGTACTGGCGAAACCAGTCAGGAGGAGAAGGAAACCACACTCACTACAATTCCAGTCTCACATAGACCTACCACGACAGCAAACCAAACAAATAAACACACAAAAACATACTCGGAGGCTCTAAATAAAAATCTGCCTAAGCAGCAGAGACCTCCAAAGCAGACACCCAAGCAACCGCTACCCCAAAACAAAACACGTGCAACACATAGCTCACAAAGCCAGTGTGCCAAACAGTCACAACCCTTAAGGCTAAACAACACACCTGATACACTTGTAATAGGTGACTCTATCGTCAGGCACACTGACGTCCCGCTCACCAGGCTGAACAAGGAGAAGGTCACGGTGAGCTGCCTGTCGGGCGCTAGGATCCGGCACATAACACAAGCACTCAGGTCACTCCAAGGCAAGTACAAATATGACTCAGTCATTGTCCATGCTGGTGTGAATGACCTGAGACATACCTCCCTGGACTACATGAAAAGAGACATAGAGGAGCTCTCTGAGCATGTATCCCAGGCCGGTATGACCCTGACCTTGAGTAGCATCTTACCTTCACCAAGAATGATGCCACAATATGAAGACAAGTTGATCAATTTCAACAATTGACTTAAGTATTGGTGTCATTCAAACAGGATCCAATGCCTGTCAGCCTGGGATGACATGCTTGACAAGCCACGATGCTTCGCTAGGGATGGCTTGCACCTGTCACCCCTGGGCTATCGGATATTGGCAAAGGCTCTTTCTACCCCCATAGTGCCTTTTTTAGGCAAGGCTCAAAAGAAAAACCCACCTCCATAGGTATCATAAGGGATAAGAAACTAAGAGTAATGCTACTCAACGCCAGAAGTCTAAACCTCAAGATGCACGCACTCAAAACTCTCCTTAGCATGGAGAACATCGATATCTGTGCAGTAACAGAAATCTGGTTCAAGGCTCCTGAGAGCACCCCAGCACTACCAGGTTATACCTCATACCATGCTTTTCGGCCCCAAAACTTGGACCGAACCATAAAAGGAGGAGGAGTATCAATATTCATCAAAGATACCCACACCTCCAGGTTGGTGGCACAGCACGAAGCATCAGAGACTATCCATGTGCAACTAACAGTGGGTAAAACTGCCTTCCAGTTTATAGCCTGCTACAGACCACCCTCCCAAACCCAGGAACCCCACTCGGCCTTCCTGAGAACACTGGAAAATATGAAGGTCTCTCCAAACACCATTATATTGGGCAACTTCAACTACCCAAACATAGACTGGGAGCATTACTCTAGCTCCAACACCCTAGCCCAAAGGTTCCTAGAATTTATAAACTCAAATGCTATAGAACAACTTGTTACCACTCCCACAAGAGGGGAAAATATACTGGACCTGATCATCACCAACATGGGGACTCTATGCTCCAGACCAGAAGTGTATCCCTCACTGGTAAGATCAGACCATAAACTAATCTCACTGGATATTCACATCCCGACTCTACTCCCTGCCCTGAAAACCACAGTGAAAAACTTCTCTAATGCAAATTTCACACTCCTCAAAACCGAGGTGGAATCTTTCAAAGCCCCTGGGCCTGTGGAAAATACGGCCCAGACCGCAGAATCCTTTTTAAACGCATTCTATGAACACCTTCAGGAATGCATGGATCATGCAATCAGAAATAAAACTAAGTCCCAATCCTCCAAAGGCAGACGTCCTGTCTGGTGGACTCCAGCCATAAAACAAACTATACAACAGAAGGAGGAAGCTACTACATGATAGAGCAAAATCCCAAAAAGGGAAGGCATCTCTGATCAGTATTAGCAAAAAACTATGGGCACTCATAAAATCGTCTAAGGCCAGCTTCGAGAGAAAAATTGCACAGGACACTAAGGATAATCACAAGGCTTTCTTTAGTTATGTTAGGAACCTGGGTGGGAATTCCCAGATATGCTCAGAATTAGTCCAAAATGACAAAAAATACACCAAACCCACAGACATTGCCAACATCCTAGCTGACAGGTTCAGCGCAAACTTCTCCCCCCCCTCCCCACCAAAAGGGCAAATATCTATCCCAGCAGAGTGCTGCCCCCCCTGACATCTCAGATACTCAAGTAAGAGCTGCCCTCTCCAAAGCAAAAAACGCAGCATCAATGGGACCAGATGGTGTCCTGGGCTGCGTCTTACATGAACTCCAAGAAGAGCTAAACCCAAACATAAAACTACTGTTCAATCTCAGCCTTACTACAGGATATGTACCCAAAGAGTGGCATACAGCAACAGTGGTCCCTCTCCACAAAGGTGGTGCCTCAACGGATCCTGGAAACTATTGCCCCATAAGCCTGACTAGCTTGGTCTGCAAAGCTACGGAAAGGATCATCATGGACCTCATAAATAAAGATATTGGGGACCTACAGACACTGGATCCTACCCAGTTTGGCTTTGTTAAGGGCAGTTCCTGCCTCTTAAACCTGGTTATTTCTTTGAAACAGTCACCAAGGCCATTAACAAGGGGAAGGTGGTCCACACAGCCTACCTGGACCTTGCAAAAGCCTTCGATACAATACCCCACTCGGGCATTATAGATATGCTCACCAGCTTAAATATAAACCCCTATGTCACTAGATGGGTTGCAAACTGGCTCAAGGACAGAACCCACATGGTTAGAATTGCTGGAGCCATGTCAGACTCCAAACCAGTTACAAGTGGCGTCCCACAAGGCTCAGTCCTGGGACCTCTCTTGTTCGGCATATATTTCTTGGAGGTACAGGCCAACATGGAAGGACTGTGGCTGACCAAGTTTGCAGATGACTGCAAACTGGGCGCCATAATCGACACTCCAGCCGACCCAAGCATCCTCCAAAAGGGCCTCATAGAAACAGACAACTGGTGCCAGAGCCATGGCCTCAAGCTAAACGCCAAAAAGTGTATAGTCATCCCCTTTGGCAAAAACAAAGTGCCCACAAATTACCACATAGGTGGTAATCCATTAAGTACAGAAGAAGTAATTAGGGACCTGGGGACCCAAGTTGATAGCAATCTCTAATTTGACAACCAAATGGCCAAAGTGGTTAGAAAAACATTTTATATAGCCCACCTAATCATGAAGGGATTCACATCTAGATCAGGGGAGGTCATCGTGCCTCTTTACTCATCCCTCATCAGGCCCATAATTGAGTACAATGCCCCTTTTGGGAGGTACCTTACCAGACACCTGCAGCAACTGGAAAGACCCCAAAAGTACCTCACCAAGAGGATCAAAGGGCTCAAACAGATGCCATATGCTGCCCGGTTAAAGAAACTCCAGCTCTACTCAGTGGCATACCGCCTGCTCAGAGGCGATCTGTGCCTGACGTATAAAGCCATGTCCAACCCGGAATTAATGGACATGCTGCACCTCAGAAAATCCAAATCCCATCGAGCTACACACTCGAGAGACTTGAACCTCAGCACTGAAATAAATAGGACATGCTGGAGGGACAGATTCATAACCCAGAGGCTCCCTTCACTCTGGAATAAAATCCAGTCCAGGTTAGGCAGAGTCCCTCATTGACTCTCTTCAAGAGGAATCTTAATGAGTGGATGGCAGATCATAGGTTTACCCCGGGTATCACTTCTGTGTCACTGTTAGACAGAGGCACAGTATACTAACCACGAAAAAAGGCATAGCAAAATTAATTTAAAATGGGTGGCGAAAGCCAAACACACTCTGGCTAGGCTTATAAATGCCCTAGGGCAGATAGCCTAGTATGAACCTATGAAAGAAAGAGGTCATCATTTCTCTCTACTTTTCCCTCATTAGACCAATCATAGAATATAATGCCCCATTTGCAATGTACCTCACTAGACACCTGCAACAGCTGGAGAGGCCACAAAAGTACCTCACAAAGAGGATTCTAGGCATTAAACACATGCCCTACATGGACATACTCAAAAAACTCCAGCTATTCTCTGTCTCATATCATCTACTAAGAGGCGATCTCTGCTTAACTTACAAAGCAATGTCTGACCCAGCTCTGTTAGAAATGCTACATCTAAAGAAATCTCAATCCTTCCGCACCACATGCTCAAGAGACCTCAACCTCATTACCACAATCAACAGAACATGCTGGAGGGACAGGTTCATAACCCAGAGACTACCCATGTTCTGGAATAGACTTCCCATACATACCAAGCAGAGCACCTCACTAGCTCTCTTCAAGCGAAATCCTTATGATTCGATGGGAAATAGAAAGTTCACCCCGGGGATCACTCCAGTGGTGCTACTTGACAGAGGCACTGGGAACTAACAACAGGTGGCACAATGCCAGGGCACTTCTATGGGCTAGGTTTGTAAAGGCCCCAGGGCCATTAGCCTCTTACTCCCCTATGAACCTACGAACCTATTGATTCATTGATTGATTGATTGATTGTTTTTGTTGAATGGGAAAGTCAGAATGGGTGGAAAACCCCTTTTCAGCACAGGCCCAAGGAGAAAAACTCTAAGAGATACACAGAGAAAGTAACATTCATGCATACATAGTGCAATGAAACGTTTGAGCATACATTAATGGGAAAAAATAGTATCTGTTTTAATATACAATGGTGAGTAAACAAAAACACTGAGAAGATGCATTTGAGTATCAGTGTACATACATATCATAATCATAACACAGGAAACACAATAATATGAAAAATAATTTGAAGGTACATAAGAATGAGTGCTTACACTAAAAACGTTTAGACCCACAGAAGGACAGTGGTAAAGTGAACCTTCATAACAAGTTGAGCAGAGTTAAGTATCTCTCAGTGGTCCCGCGCACACTCAAAAAAGAGAGCACCTCACACAGCGCAAAACTCTGAAAATCATAGTACCCCACTTACAAACCCATAAGGCAACACACTACACAGCCAAACGTTCTAGTTATTAGGGATTCCATTGTAAGACATACTGATGTCCCCCTTACCAGGCTAAACAAGGAGAAGATCACAGTGAGCCGTCTGTTTGGAGCCAGGATCTGCCAGATCACGCACGCACTTAGGTCTTTAAACCAGAAGTACCAGTATGACACAATCATAGGCCATGTGGACGTAAATGAACTAAGATGTACCTCAGTGGATTACATGAAGACAGATATGATGGAGTTCTCTAAATATGTGTCTTAGGTGGGTATGAATCTAACCTTGAGTGATAATGGGATCCAATATCTTTCAGCCTGGGGAGACATGATTGACAAACCACAATGCTTTGCCAGAGATGGTTTGCACTTGTCACCACTTGGCTTCCAGATACTGGAAAAAACTTTATCTATCCCCATATTGCCTTTTTTAGCACATTGCATGCCAAGTTGTTAAGCCCTCCAGCATAACAAAAATCATTCATGACTACCTAAAGGTACTGCTGCTCAACACAAGGAGTTTAAATAAACAACTGCACTCCCTGGAGGCACTCCTCACCCTGGAGAACGCAGACATATGTGCAGTCACAGAAACACAATTCAGAACCATGGAGAGCACCCCTGTTATCAAAGGCTGCAATGCCTTACATACATTTTGATCGCCCTCAGCTCAGGATAAAACAAAAGGAGGAGGTGTCTCAGTGTTCATATCAGACAAGTGAACTGCTAGACTAGTCCAACAAAATGACTCACTTGAGTTGCTCCATGCCCAGCTAACCGTAGGTGCGACCCCCCTATCATATTCTTGCTAGCTACAGATCCCCTAATATGAGTCTGGAAAACCACACTTCCTACCTAAACCTATTGGAATCTCTTAACATTCAGCCTAACACCATACTTATGGGTTACTTCAACTACCCCTCCATAAACTGGGACACTTATACGATCTATAATTCACTTGCTCAGAGGCTTTTGGACTTCATCAACATAAATGCCCTGAAGCAACTAGTTAGCTGAATCCTACACTAAGGCACTGTACGAGCACATCCACTCATGCATGAATCGTGCCATCCCAAATAGAACCAAAATGCTCTCATCCAAAAAAAGGAAGCCAATCTGGTGGTCCCCTGCCATAAACAAACTTTACAACAAAAGGAAGAAACTTTTGCAGAAAAGAGGAAAATCCCAGGATGCAAAAAACTCCCTTACTAGCCTCAGTAAGAAACTGAGATGCCTCATAAAATCCTCCAAAGCTAGTTACGAAAATAAAATTGCCAAAGATTCCAAAGACAACCACAAAGCATTCTATAACTATGTCAAGAATCTAAATGGCAATGCTCAGATCTGCTCTGAGCTAAAACAGAATGGCATTAAATATACTGATCTGAAGGATATTGCCAATATCCTGGCAGATCGATTCAGTGCCAACTTCACCCCCCTCTCACCCCCTAAATGGCCCATCTCAATACTGGAAGATTGCCAAATTCCAGTAATAACGGCCACACAGGTACAAAACGCACTCTCTAAAGCCAAGAATACAGCATCCATGGGACCAGATGACATCCCGGGCTGTGTACTAAATGAACTACAATATGACGTGGCACCTCACCTAAGTGTCATGTTTAATCATAGCCTCACCTCAGGTTTCGTGCCCACCGAGTGGCGCAGAGCTACAGTTATCCCAATCCACAATGGGGGATCCACCTTGGATCCCGGAAACTACTGTCCCATCAGTCTGATAAGCCTTATCTGCAAGGCCATGGAGCGTATTATCATGGAACTTATAAACAAAGACATTGGCAACCTTCAAACACTGGACCCCACCCAGTTTGGGTTTGTGAAGGGCCGATCTTGTCTCCTGAACCTGATTGACTTCTTTGAATCAGTCTCCAGAGCCATGGACAAGGGTAAGGTGGTCCACACAGCCTATCTAGACCTTGCCAAGGCCTTTGGCACCATCCCCCACTCTGGAATCATAGATAAACTTACTAAATTGGGCATTAATCCCTATGTCACCCAATGGGTTGCTAAATGGCTTACTGATAGAACCCACACTGTAAAAGTAGCCGACTCCAAATCCAGCTCCAGACACGTGACAAGTGGAGTGCCTCAGGGTTCAGTCCTGGGGCCGCTCTTGTTTGGCATCTACTTCTCTGAAGTACAGGTCAACACTAAGGGACTCTGGCTAACAAAGTTTGCAGATGACTGCAAACTGGGAGCCATTATTGAATCCCCAAATGATGTGGATACTCTACAAAAGGGCCTTACAGAAACAGATGCTTGGTGCCAGAGCCATGGGCTCAAGCTCAATGCCAAGAAATGTATTGTTATCCCCTTTGGAAAAAAACATGTATCCATGAATTACCATATAGGTGGCAGTACACTAAACACAGAAAGTGTGATAAGAGACTTAGGGACACAGGTGGGCAGTGATCTCACCTTCGATAACCACATCGCCACAAAAGTCAGGAAATCCTTCTATGTGGCACACCTCATCACGAAGGGCTTTTCATCCAGAAAAAAGGAGGTCATTGTCCAACTGTACTCATCCCTCATTAGACCCATTATAGAATACAACACCCCATTTGGTATGTACCTCTCAAGACATCTGCAACAACTGGAAAGGCCGCAGAAATACCTCACTAAAAGAATCACAGGCCTAAAGCAGATGCCCTACGCTGACCGCCTTAAAAAACTCCAGCTATACTCTGTCGCATATTGTCTACTCAGAGGCGATCTCTGCTTAACATACAAGGCCATGTCAAACTCAGAGCTGTTGGACATGCTACACTTAAAGAAATCCCAATCCCCCAGAGCTACACGCTCCAGGGATCTAAACCTTGTCATCACAATAAACAAAACATACTGGAGGGATAGGTTCCTGACCCAGAGACTCCCCAGACTCTGGAATAGATTGCCCATACATGTCAAGCAGAGTGCCTCTTTGGACCTCTTCAAGAGGAACCTTGACGATTGGATGGGAGAAAGGAAATTCACCCCAGGGATCACGTCAGTCGCCCTGCTAGACAGGGGTCCAGGAAAGTAAATAATGTGGGAAGAAATAGCCAGGGAATTGTTATGGCTAGGCTTGTATAGGCCCTAGGGCTGATAGCCTAGTACCAACCTATGAACCTATGAACCAATTACAGGTACAAATTTCTTAGACCTAGAACTCCTGAACATGGGGGGATACTGCTCCCCCCATGCATTAGCTCCTCCCTGGTAAGATCTGATCGCGAAAGGATCTCCTTTAGTATTAAAACTAACCTAGAACCCCCATCAAACTCCAAACCTGCTAAGGGCTTTGCTAAGGCCAATTATCTCAAACTAAGTGAGTACTTATCAAACTTCCAAGCCCCTCTGAACCCAGATGACACTGAGGCCTACTCTGAGCTGTACATAAAAGCACTGTACAACTACATTCATAGCTGGATTGAGGAGGCAGTACCTGTCTGAGTCAAACCTATGATTACTAACAAAAATATCCCACCCAGGTGGACCCCTAACATAACTAGGCTATTCAACAAAAGGAAAAAAAAAGCCTCTCCAAAGCCAAGAAGGAACAGATAAAACAGTGCAAAAAGACACTCACCTGTCTAAACAAACAAATTAAACAACTGGTCAAATCTGCCAGAGCAAACTATGAGGCATAGATAGCCTCCAAGGTTTAGATAACCATAAGGCTTTTTTTAATTATGTTCGTAACCTCAGGGGAAATGCTCAGCAATGTGCAGAGTTAATCATGAACAGCAACACTTACAACCCACCTCAAACTATAGCAAACCTGCTGGCTGACAAGTTCAGCTCAAACATCTTCCCCAGTCACATCCTACCATGACCAAAGAAATACCTTTAGCCATCCACCTACTGGCCATTATGAGGGAACAGGTCCTTACTGCTCTCACTAAAGTCAAAAGCACAGCCTCCATGGGTCCCGATAGCATTCCAAGATACTTCTTAAATAGCTTAAAACAGAATCTATCAGGGTCACTAGAAACCCTCTTTAACCACAGCCTCCAGGCAGGCTTTGTCCCAGAGGAATGGAGGACCTCAACAGTCATCCCTCTGCACAAGGGGGGGGCCCATCAAATGACCCAGGAAACCACAGACCCATACACTTGACTAGTCTTATCTGGAAGGCCATGGAGAAAATTATCATGGACCTAATCAATAATGACAAAGGAACTCTCCAAACACTGGACCAAACCCAATCTGGCTTTGTCAAAGGGAGATCTTTCAGAAAGTCACCAGGGCCATGTATGAGGGTAAACCGGTACACACTGCTTATCTAGACTTGGCCAAAACTTTCGACACAGTCCTCCACTTGGGGATCATAGATAACCTTATTGAGTTAGGCATAAACCCCTACAACGTCAGATGGATAGCAAACCAGCTCACTGACAGGACACATGTTGTCCACATACATGAATCCACCACCGATAAGTCTGTTACTAGCAGTGTCCCACAGGGCTCAGTGTTGGGACCCTTCCTGTTTGTTATATACTTCTCTGAAGTGAAAGCCAATGTTGCGGGGCTCTGTCTCACCAAGTTTGCTGATGACTGTAAGCTGGGAGCAATCACTGAATCCCCAAACAGGCCTAAAAATTACAAATGACTGGTGCCAAAACCACAATCTGAGACTAAATGCTAAAAAATGCGTAATCATACCCTTCAGTAAATCAGATATCCCTGCAAATTATAATATTGATAGCACACACCTAAAAGAAGACCCAGTGGTGAGGGACCTAGGAACACAGATAAATATTAACCTAAATCTTGACCACTGGGTAGCTATGGCAGTGAGGAAATCCTTCTGTGTGACTCAACTTATAAGTAAAGGCATGGCATTACGATCAAATAAAGTCATAGTGCCATTGTACTTGTCCCTCATCAGGCCCATAATTGAGTACAGTGCTCCCTTCTGCATGTACCTAACCAGGCAGTTACACTAAATGGAGTGGCTCCAAAGGTTCCTCACTTTTATTCAAATAAAATGTACCATTACAAATTTTTGTACATATGTAATGTTCCAAACAGTTTTTGGTCTGACCACTTTTATATGAAACCACTTTACTTAATGCCCATAATGCAATATAGTGCTTATATGCCTCACTTTTGTTAAAAAATAAAGAAAAAAGGAACCCTCCCTCCCACTTAGACACATTTTAAATATTTTTTAACTCTTTTTTGATCAAGTAAGCTTGCTGTACAGAAGTGCCTGTTTTAAGGGGAGGACATTGGTGATCATGTAACTATCACTTGATCAACGCTCAGCTATTCTCAGTGGTACACAAACTCCACAATCCCATCTGCCTGATCACAAAGAAGACTTTTACTACCTCTGGGTGTCAGCAGCTGTTCAGTTCTCTGCAGGCAGGGTGGACCCATTAAATGTGATACAGTCCTAATGTATCCATGTTGGCTAAAGTAATCTTGGTGAGAAATCAATGTTATAGGACACTATGTCAGTTTCATTATATCAACTTTTCATAGAGTTTATGAATCTGAGTTCAAGTTTTTGTTTCACTATGTGTGGGCTTCACTGACCTACCCAGAGTATTCTATGTTACTTGGTGGTCCCCTGTCCTGTTATGGTCAAGACTCCTCCTTGCATTTTTTTTTATTACAGAAGGTCATTGTTGTTCCAGTTTTAAAGAAACTGTATCTGAATCAAAGCATCATTGAAAGCTGTCATCTCTTAACTGGTAAAGTTACAGAGAACTGATCATAAATGACCTCTCATGGACTCGGATCTATTCTAATCTTGTATTAGGATACATCAGAATGCTGAGATAGCATTTATCAAAATGGTTAATAACCTCTTAGCGATAAGAAATTAAATGATCTAGCTTCATCTTGGTCATACTTGCCCTCTTAATCCCAAATGACACAGTGGATCTTAGGTTCTAGAATGGTTTGCCTTCTACCTACCTCCCTGGCTGTACTTATAGGGTGGTTTCTGATACCAACATTTCCATCTTCTACCTGCTAACGTAACTTCTCTATGTACATATTGCAAGTACAAGATGTCTTCTAAGGGAGGGGACTGTCATATGATTACTAGGCTGACCCAGTTGTACCTCTTCTTCTCTTGGGGTATGTAGAACCTTTAGTTACATCTGAAGACAGCTTAGATGCTATTTCTAAGTAGATGAAAAGTATTTAACCAAAGCTCAGCCCTAACAGGATTGCATCATGGAATTGTCATGACACTTAATAACCGTTAATAAGCCCTCCACAGCACCTATTCTTCATCCATACATTGTTCATGGAGGATGCAACCTACAGTTTTTATCTATACTTCAGAACCTCAGTGCAATCTTCAGTAAAGGCTGACATTTAAGGACCAAATCCCAACCATGACTAGATCCTGTTGTTGCCATTTGAGTAACATCACCTGAATTAACCATCTCACACTAATACAAGACTTACCTGCTGTAGTTTACAGACTGCTCTTATCTTACCTTCAGTAGCATAGTATCCTGTGGCTTCCAGGTTTTGACCTAAATAAGTTAAAACTGGTGCAGTATCTGGTAGCTAGGTTACTAGTATGCATTTCCAACCCCTGCCACATAACACCTATGCAACAGTCTGCACTAACTTCCTGTTAATTACAACATTATACACATTATACATACAGTTCTGCTGCTGACTTACAAAGTTCTACATTATTTAGGTCCTGCTTATACCAAGGGGTTACTTCTTCTCTATCAGTCACCTTGGAAACCATGCTGAGCTTCCCAAAGACTGCTAGGATTCTCAAGTTTAGGATGCATACATCTGGGTTTTATTCTTCTATGGAACTTGCTACCTTGAAGTTACAAAACTGCCCACAGTGCACTGCCTTTAAATGTGTTTTAAAGCTCAGCATTTTATAAAACCTACAGTGATCCACACAGTATCTTTTAGCATTTCTTGTTTTATAACAGCCACTGATTTTCTAACTTACTGTAGCTTGTTTGTTTTAATTAACTGATAGCATTTACTGCCCTAAATTAATTTCATACTTCTGTACTAGTTATAGGGACATAAACAAAGCTTACTGAATGACTGATAACATACTTCTCAAACTGTGAGTATTAAAAGTCACAATTATTTATAAAAATCAAAGAGGAAGGCTAAAAAAAGGAAGCACTATCTAATTTTAAATGATAATCCACCTTCAAGTACTACTCCCTGTATGAACAGTCATAAAGAATCTACACAGGCTTAGTTCAGTGGTTTAATAATGCACGTATCCTTAAACAGTTCTAATTTTATTGTGAACATCAGTGCATGTCTGGTCCTTTGGCGTACATGGAAGAAACCCTGATAACAGCCTAGGTGGTTGTACTTGATTAGCAGCACTGGTGTCTGAGAGCCAGAGTGGGGAAAAATGAGCTTAGCAGCTGATGCCAGATCACTCATCCTAGGGGAAGTGACGGTACTATGATCACAGCACAGACAGCATTTAGTAGTGATCGGCTACTCATCCTAGGGGGGGTGAGGGTACTATAATCACAGCACAGACAGCATTTAGTGATGATTGGCTACTCATCCTAGAGGAAGTGAGGGTACTATGATCACAGCACAGACAGCATTTAGTGGTGATTGGCTACTCATCCTAGAGGGAGTGAGGGTACTATGATCACAGCACAGACAGCATTTAGTGGTGATCGGCTATGCTGTCTGGCTGCAGAGGCAGTACTGGCATACACTGCATCAGACAGTGACCTACCTGTTGAGCCATAGAAACTGGAGGTATACGTGGGAGTTACAGAAAGTCTTTAAACAGCCTAAAAAAGGGAAAGACAGGCTGATCAGCAAGACTCATAGCTGGCCTGTCTGGCCTACTTCCTACTACCTGACTCTCGCTGCTGGAGGAACAAGATGGACTAACAAGTCTTTCCTGTTAGGAACAAATGAGTTATAGGGCTCTTGCCTACCCCAGGAGTGCTCAGACATCCCCCTTCCCAAATAAATTGACAGACTGGGTGAAAGAAGTGGAGCCATGAGACAGGCTCCTGCAGAGGTGAGGAGTACATCTGAGCACAGAAAAAGTAAATGTAATACCACATAGATACAGCAAAGGTATTTTTAAGGGCAAAAGTTATTATGTTATAACTATCTCTATGCCACAGACAGACAGAAATCTGAATGCAACACCACTCACCTGAGTTTAAACAGTCAACTCAGAGTCGGGGGAGACAGGGCTAAGCAGCTAATACTAACATGCCAGCCTCACATAGAGTGAATAATGAGATTCCTCATTAGGAGTTTCTCTTTGGGTAAAGACCAACAGGACAATCACCTCATTAAGTGTTTAACTCATTAAGTGCACTCTAGAATGGGGTAGGCCAGATGATGCTGCATGGGTGCGAGTAGCCCATATATCATGAGCTTAAAGAACTTACTAGTGGTCATTGCACGTTGTAGTTCAACCTAATGTGTAGAGGAGAACATTACACATGTAAAAAAAAAGGCAAAGCTGGAGAGGAGAGATGAATGGCTTAACAGTAGAAGTTGTGAAAAGTTCCAAAAACAATGCCTAAGCAAAAGCGTTCTCCACATTTGCACAAATGTAATTTGCCCTTAGTCACCATTCCAGGGGGATCCTAGCTAAAAGGAAAAGGTCTTTTAAGGGAAGACTCAACACCTAACTGCCTCAAAGCTATTGTTAGTCCAGACATAGCAACGCCAGCAGGAAATGCTAGAAGCTTTGGGTTCAAGTCCCAAACAAAATGCAATATTGTCCTTTCACAATACTCCAAACCCTTTTTCCACATGGCCGGATGTAGTGAAAAACTCAACCATGGAGAAACAGAATCACCACACTGAATTGAAGGAACATTTCAGTGCTTATGTTCTTTAGTAGCACTTCTTCAGAAAACAAATACTTAAACTACAAATAATTCATCTTAAATATTACATTTAAAAGTGATGTCACTTTACAAACCATTCAATGCAGTTCATTTAACTATTTAAATCACATAATAAGCTCATTGGTTAAAAACGACCAAATACTAAGCTAATTTATTGGAAAGAAAAAGGCACTTTCTTATATATAAATCTTAAAACACATTAAACGTGCACAATACTGAAACTTTTAAATAATCTTGGATTTAAGAAGGCTTTTCACAGGAATAGTCTCACTTAAATCTGAAGGAAAATCTGCTCTTAAAAACACTTGTTCATAGGTTGATACTAGGCTATCTTCCCTAGGGCATTTATAAGCCTAGCCAGAGTGTGTTTGGCTTTTGCCACCCTTTTAGATTTGTAAACTGTGCCTATGAATAGTAGGTCACAGAATATAGTCCCTTTACGGTTAGTTTATTGTGCCTCTGTCTAGCAGGGACCCAGAAGAGATCCCGGGGGTATACTTTCGATCTCCCATCCACTCGTCAAGATTTCTCTTGAAGAGGGTCAGTGAGGGGCTCTGCCTAACCTGGATTGGGATTTTGTTCCAGAGTGATGGGAGTCTCTGGGATATGAATCTGTCCCTCCAGCATGTCCTATTTATTTCTGTGCTCAGGTTTAAGTCTCTAGAATGTGTAGCTCTAAGGGGATTTGGATTTCTTGAGGTGGAGCATGTCCACTAATTCTGGGTTGGACATGGCTTTATATGTCAGGTACACATCGCCTCTGAGTAGGCGGTAAGCAACTGAGTAGAGCTGGAGTTTCTTTAGCCTAACTGCATAGGGCATCTGTTTGAGTCCCTTTATCCTCTTGGTGAGGTACTTTTGGGGTCTTTCCAGTTGCTGCAGGTGTTGGATAAGGTACATCCCGAATGGGGCATTGTACTTAATTATGGGCCTGATGAGTGATGAATAGAGTGGCACAAAGACCTCTCTTGATCTAGATGTGAAACCTTTCGTGATGAGGTGGGCTGTATAGAAGGTCTGTCTAACCACTTTGGCAACGTGATTGTCAAAGGAGAGATTACTATCTACTTGGGTCCCCAAATCCCTAATTACTTCCGCCATACTTAATGTGTTACCTCCTATGTGGTAGTCTGTGGACACTTTGTTTTTCCCAAAGGGGATGACTATGCATTTTTTAGCATTTAGCTTCAGGCCATGACTTTGGCACCAGTTATCGGTCTCTGTGAGACCCTTCTGGAGTATGCTTGTGTCAGCCGTCAAGTCTATTATGGCACCCAGTTTGCAGTCATCTGCAAACTTGGTCAGCCATAGTCCTCCCGTGTTTGCCTGTACCTCAGAGAAATAAATACTGAACAAGAGAGGTCCCAGGACTGAACCTTGTGGAACTCCACTTGTAACATGTCAAGCAGAGTGCCTCTTTGGACCTCTTCAAGAGGAACCTTGACGTTTGGATGGGAGAAAGGAAATTTACCCCAGGGATCACGTCAGTCACCCTGCTAGACAGGGGTCCAGGAAAGTAAATAATGTGGGAAGAAATAGCCAGGGAATTGTTATGGCTAGGCTTGTATAGGCCCTAGGGCTGATAGCCTAGTACCAACCTATGAACTGGTTTAGAGTCTGACAAGGCACCTGCAATTCTGAACATGTGGGTTCTATCCCTGAGCCAGTTTGCAACCCATCTTGTGACATAGGGGTTGATATTTAAGCTAGTGAGCTTATTTATGATACCTGAGTGGGGTATTGTGTCGAAGGCTTTTGCAAGGTCCAGGTAGGCTGTGTGGACTACTTTCCCTTCATCTATGGCCCTGGTAACTGTTTCAAAGAAATTGACCAGGTTCAGGAGGCAAGATCTGCCTTTAACAAAGCTGAACTGGGTAGAATCTAGTGTCTGAAGGTTTCTGATATCATTGTTTATGAGTTCCATGATGATACACTCCATAGCTTTGCAGACCAGGCTAGTCAGGCTTATAGGGCGATAGTTTCCGGGGACCGTTGTGGCACCTCCCTTGTGGAGCGGGACCACCATTGCTGTACGCCATTCCTTGGGTACATGTCCTGTGGTAAGGCTGAGCTTGAACAGTGACTTAATGTGAGGGTTGAGTTCATCTTGTAGCTCGTGTAAGACGCATTCTGGCACACCGTCCGGTCCCATTGATCCTGTGCTTTTTGTTTTGGAGAGGGCAGCTCTCACTTGATCATCTGTGATGTCTGGGAGGTTACACTCTGTTGGGATGGGGATTTGTTCTTTTGGGGGGGATGGGGGGAGAAATTTGCACTGAATCTGTCTGCCAGGATGTTGGCAATGTCTGTTGGTTCAGTGTATTTTTTGCCATTTTGCACTAACTCGGAGCATATCTGGGAGTTCCCATCCAGGTTCCTGAAATAACTAAAGAAGGCCTTGTGATTGTCCTTAGTATCTTCTGCAATTTTTCTTTCGAAGCTGGACTTAGATGATTTTATGAGGGATCATAGCTTCTTGCTCATACTGATCAGAGATGCCTTCCCTTTTTGGGATTTTGCTTTATCATGTAGTAGCTTCCTCCTTTTGTTGTATAGCTTATTTATGGCTGGGTCCACCAGACAGGTCTCCTGCCTTTGGAGGAGTGAGTCTTGGTTTTATTTGGGATGGCATGATCCATACATTCTTGTAGGTGTCCATAGAATGCATTTGTGAAGGATTCTGTAGTTTGAGCCGTGTTTATCACTGGCCCAGGAGCTTTGAAGGATACCACCTCAGTTTTGAGAAGTGTGAAGTTTGCTTTTGAGAAGTTCTTCACCGTGTTTACCTTGGCTGGGGGTGGGGACGGGATATGGATGTCCAGTGAGATTAATTTGTGGTCTGACCTTACCAGTGAGGGGTATACCTCAGGTGTGGAACATAAAGTCCCTATGTTTGTGATGACCAGATCCAATATGTTTTCCCCTCTTGTGGGGGTGGTGACCAGTTGCTCCATAGCATTTGAGTTTATAAATTCTAGGAACCGTTGGGCAAGGGTGTGTGGGCTTGAGTAGTTAACCCAGTCAATGTTTGGGTAGTTGAAGTCACCCAATATGATGGTGTTTGGAGAGACCTTCATGTTCTCCAGTGTTTTCAGGAAGGCCGAGTGGGGTTCCTTAGTTTGGGAGGGTGGTCTGTAGCAGGCTATAATCTGTAAGGCAGTTTTGCCCATAGTTAGTTGCACGTGGATGGTTTCCATTGCTTTGTGCAGTGCTACTAACTTGGAGGTGTGGTATTTTTGATGTATATGGATACCCCCCATCCTTTTGTGGTTCAGTCCGAGTTTTGTGGCCGAAAAGCATGGTATGAAGTATAACCTGGTAGTGCTGAGGTGCTTTCGGGAGCCGTGAACCAGGTCTCTGTTACTGCACAGACATCGATGTTCTCCATACTGAGGAGAGTCTCGAGTGCATGCATTTTGAGGTTTAGACTACTGGCATTGAGCAGCATTACCCTTAGTTTCTTTTTTCCTGTATTATCTATGGAGATGGGTTTGTCTTTTGAGCCTTGCATAAAAAAGGCACCATGGGGGCGGCAAGGGCCTTAGCCAGTATTCAAAAGACCAGGTGTGACAGGTGCAAGCCGTCCCTAGCGAAGCAACGTGGCTTGTCGAGCATGTCATCCCAGGCTGACAGACACTGGATCCCCTTTGAATGACACCAATATTTTAACCAATTGTTAAAACTTATCATTTTGTCTTTATACTGTGGCATCATTCTTGGTGAGGGTAAGATGCTACTCAAGGTCAGGATCATACCAGCCTGGGCTACATGATCAGAGAGCTTCTCCATGTCTCTTTTCATGTATCCAGGGAGGTAAGTCTCAGTTCATTTACACCAGCATGGACAATGACGAAGTCATATTTGTACCTGCTTTGGAGTGACCTGAGTGCGTGTGTTATGTGGCGGATCCTGGCACCCGACAGACACCTTACAGTGACCGTCTCCTTGCTCAGCCTGGTGAGTGGGACGTCAGTGTGTCTGACTATAGAGTCACCTATTACAAGTGTATTTGGTGTGTTGTTTAGCCTTAAGGGCTCTGACTGTGTGGCAGACTGACTTTGTGGACTATGTGATACGTGGGTATTGTTGTGGGGTAGCAGTTGTTTGGGTGTCTGCTTTGGAGGTCTTTGCTGCTTAGGCAGATTTTTATTTAGAGCCTCCGAGTATGTTTTTGTGTGTTTATGTGTTTGGTTAGTTGTTGCTATAAGTCTATGTGAGACTGGATTTGTGATGTGTGCGGTTACCTTCTTCTCCTGATTGACTGTGCCAAGAGAGTTCAGCCTCCAGTTTGGCAATATAGTTGCTTCTCTCACATATATTTGAGCTTGTTGGGAGGAGGAGAGGGTTGTCTGTGTACATAAGGCACTTGTAACACTGCCTTAAGATTCCCATATTTACCAGCTGGAATGGACAGTACACATGAAACTGACCTTTGGACATGTCAGGATATTTATGATTTTTACTTTTGACTGATCAAGGAGGATCAGTTAAGTATTTAGAAGAGTATAAGATAGGATTTAGTGCTTTAAGTTTCTTCTAAGTGCAAGTGAGAGGCTATAAAGTGAGAATAGAGTGCTTCTTTTGAGATACAGATCAGTTCGAAGGGAAAAAGTGAAGAGCAGACTTTGTGGAGCCGGTAATACTTTCAACCTGATTAGGTGGCGCTGCCCGATGCTGCGCTATGTGCTAAATCGCACAAAGCCGCGCTAAAGCGGGTTTTTAAACAGAGGACTTGAAAGAGCTAGGAATTAGCCCAAAATAGCCAATAAACAACAAGATCTTCTGCTGAGGTCACTCCTCCAGGGACAGATAGGCTGCTCAAAGCTCCCCACTCCCACTGGTGAACAAAGAAGCTTCCTTCTATCCAAGTAAGGAAATGGGCAACACAGGAACGATTCTAAAGTCCAGAATACAGCAATACCTGTATTAGGGACTATTCTAGCTCAGGAAAGGTGGGAAAACAAGGATATTTTTTTTGTTTTTTTCTTTTTTTAAACAGGCAACAGAGAATGCACAGAAAATACTTTACACAGGCTAGCGCACTTGAGTGGGCAGCCTCAACGGTTAAATCAACAAAAAGACAAACTTTAAAGTGCAGGTATTAATTAAATGCAAAAAACAAGCTTAAATCTAGCAAAAGAGCAGTTTTTACTTGCTTTCCGGCGAGAATAGACAGTCACAAAGGTAAAGGCAGTAAAAGGTACTTAAAACCTGGTAGCAGTCACTCTTTTTCATCTCTCTGCTGCTAGCATGACTCTGCAGGACCACGAGGAGCTTGCTGAGTCGGAAACAAGCTCTACGTTCCTGCTGCTCCAAGTAGTTGTTAAACCCATCAATAAACAACTTTGTGTCTACCTTTTCAACTACTAAGAAGACAAATTTCAGGGCAACACAAAACAGACTGGCATGTCTTTAATATAAGTTTGCAGACCTTTATGGAAAAAGAATTCAAAGTACTTTCCAAAGGGTTGACTTTTATCCCCACTAGAAAAGCCCATCTTACAGATGTACTGATTGATTTCAAACTTTTTATTAGAAAGCTGAATCTTAACTACATACTTAAATGTGTGCCTTTATATAATGAGAATGTTTTTGTTTTTTTATTTACAAAACCAATTGTATTTAATTCACCACTTAATAACACCTTGAATGGATTCACAAAAATGTGTGAGGCAGTTTAGTATATGTTCAACACAAAGAACATTAAGAATGTTTTGAATAACTAGTTTTACAAATTAAACCAATCTGAGCAGCTAGCCCTTAGGGAGCATAGCAATTATCATTACTTTATTTGTCAGCATGGAAGGAGATGGTCAAATGACCATGCTGCTTTGCCAGGGATGGTCGGTCTGCACATCTCTCCTCTAGGCTTTTGAGTATTAGCTAAAACATTGTCTTCCCCATAGTGTCATTTTTAGGCAATGCCAAACTGAATGTACTTCTGACATAGCAAATCAAAACCAAAAAAAATTTAAAGGTATTACTGCTCAATGCTAGGAGCCTAAACAAAAAAACTCCACTCCCTAGAAGCTCTCTTCACTCTAGAGAATGCTGACGTCTATGTGGTCACTGAGACATGGTTTAAAGCCACAGACAGCACACTGATAGTGAAAGGCTATAATGCCTTCTACACATTCAGATCAGCTACTATGCAGACAGGGACTAAAGGTGGAGATGTCTCTGTTTACATCAAAAATAAATATACCTCAAGGCTGGTTAAACAGGACAATGCACTTGAGCTTCTCCACATTCAAATCACCATGTGCAAAATCCAGTAGCACTTCCTTGTAAGCTATAGGTCCCCATCTATGACCTAGGAAGCCCATACCATGTATTTAAACTTACTGGAAAAACTCACCATCCAACTCAATATCATATTCATGGGTGACTTTAATTACCACACTATTAACCGAGAAACCTATATGACACCGAATGTACAAGCACAGAGATTCCTGGATTTTATAAGCACAAACTCCCTGGCCAGATTGTCAATGCACCAACCAGGGGTGCAACCATACTGGATCTGGTCCTCACTAATATGAGAGAGTGTTGCACATCCCCTAGTGTAATGTCTTCCCTGGTAAGTCAGACCACAAAATGGTCTCCTTTGGAAGTAAAAATAAAACCTGAACCACCAGCTAACCATGAAATATTCAGGAACTACTCTAAAGCTAAAGTACAGTTTTGTACCTACCATAAATGTAGATGTCCGATAGATATGCAACTGCAGTCCTTACATATGGGTTGTCCTGCCTCAGGCAGCCCTTCGGTCGGCCGGATTCCAAAGTCCGGGTCCGGCGTCGGCTGATGTCGCTTCTTCCCCGCCGTCAGAGCGGCTGGGGTATAAAAGCATCAGTCGGCGCCATCTTCTTCAGTGTTTCTTGCCCCAGATGCCAGGTGCCCTCCAAGGAAGGCTAAATTTAGAGACTAGATAAAAAATTCCAGACATACACAACAGTAATAAATAGATACACCATAACAGATTTCCCCAGGTAATTTGAAAAAGGGAAGTGGACCCAATAAGGAGAATATACAGAGGGGTAGGAGGGAGGGAAAACCTGACTGCAGTTGCATATCTATCGGACATCTACATTTATGGTAGGTACAAAACTGTACTATGTCCTTCAAGAATGCAACTGCAGTCCTTACATATGGGTTGAATACCATAGCCAAGCTGGGGGTGGTAGGATCTAAGATAAAGATGGTGTAGCTAAAATGCCCTGCAGGACTGCCGAAGCAAAGCCTGCTTGGGATCTGGAATATAAAGGCAGGTTGTAGTGTTTGGAAAATGTATGCACGGAGCTCCATGTAGCAGCTTCTAGAATGTCCTTTGTAGCCACCCCTCTTAGAAAGGCTGTAGAGGTGGCTATAGCTCTGGTGGAGTGTGGCCTGATATTGGTTGGCACACCTTTTCCATGGAAAGAGTAACAGAATCTGATGCAGTGTCCAATCCATTTTGAAAGTGATTGTTTGGAAATTGCCTTTCCTTGTACTCCGGCAGCGTAAGCTACAAATAGTTGGTCAGACTTTCTGTTGGCTTTTGTTCTGTCCAAGTAGTAGCGCAATTGTCTGTGTATGTCCAAAGTGTACAGCAGCTTTTCTCCTTTATTTTGAGGATTGGGAAAGAAGGTAGGCAGGTAAATTGCTTGATTTAGAGACACCCTGGATATCACTTTTGGCATGAATGAAGGATTGGTTCTTAAAGAAACTCTGTCCTGATGAAAAATGAGAAATGGAGGTACTGCCATGAGGGCCTGTATCTCCGAGACTCTTCTTGCTGAGGTAATTGCCAACAGGAAAACTGTTTTCCAGGAGAGAAATTGTAACTCTGAAGATGCTGCTGGCGCAAAAGGAGGAAGAGTTAATTTTTTCAACACAAAGTTGAGGTCCCATGCAGGCACTGGTGGTTTTCTGGGAGGTTTGATATTCTTTATCCCTCTTAGAAACTGTCTTAGCAAAGGATGTGAAAACACAGGTGGATCACTGTTGTATTTTGCTGAAATTGCTGAAGCGTGAATTTTTATGGAAGAATATGAAAGGCCATTATGTAGCATTTCTGCCAAATATTCTAGTATCTGTGGGATGTTTATTACTGATGCATCCTGACCCTTGTTGGCATTCCAGATGTTGAATCTCTTCCATTTTGCTGAGTAAGCTTTTCTGGTGGAAGGTCTGTGTGCTTCCAGTAAGATCTCTTGAACTTTCTTGGAGAGAGAGATATGGGGAGAAGTCATGGAACCCTCCAAGCTGTCAGCTGCAATGTTTGCAGGTTGGGATGAACCGTCCTGTGATTGTGCTGAGTCAGAAGCAGAGGCCATTGAGGCAGGGGCCATGGCTTGGTGCGAGTTATGCTCCTTAGTAATGGATACCAGTGCTGTCTTGGCCAGTCTGGAGCTATCAAAATGCCTTTCGGTTGTTCCGCTTTGATCTTCAGTAACACCTTGGTCATTAATGGTAGAGGTGGGAATGCATAGATTGTTAGAGAGTTCCAGCTGAAGGAGAGAGCATCCATTCTCCAGGCTTGAGGATGGTGTGTCCTCGAGCAGAACTTCTTCAGATGATGATTGAGGTGTGAGGCAAAGAGATCTATGTCCGGCCTCCCCCATGCATGAGTTATTTGTGAAAACATGTCTGGATGCAACATCCATTTGTGCGGGTCCAAGATGTTTCTGCTTAGACTGTCCACCAGAACATTGTCCTTGCCTGGAACAAACTGGGATTGCAACTGTATGTTCAGTTTCAGGGACTTTTCCCAAAGAGTCATTGTTAGCCTGCAGAGGGGGTAAGAATGAGTACCTCCCTGTTTATTTATGTATCACATAACAGTGGTGTTGTTTGTCCTTATTAGCAGTTGACCTTGCTGAAGAAATTTTCCGTAGGCCTCGATTGCATGAATCACTGCCAACATCTCTTTTTGATTGATGTGTAGATGCACTTCCCGGGGTGCCCATTGCCCTTGAATGCATCTGCCCTCCATGTGCGCCCCCATCCATGATCTGAGGCGTCTGTTGTAATGGTTTGGCTTGTTTGAGGTTTGTTGAAAGACATGCCTTTGTTTAGCTGGCTTGCTTGTGCCCACCACAAAAATTCCTTTTGTAGACATGGAATGAGTGGAATAATTGCTTCTAAGTTGTGGCTGTGTTGAGACCATAAACTTTTTAGGTACCATTGTAGTTTTCTCATGTGTAGTCTTGCCAGTGGAATCAGAAGAATGCAAGATGCCATGAAACCCAGGGCCTGCAGGATTTTCCTTGCAGTCATCTGGGTGTGCTTTGCTAGGCTTTTGAAGTAATCTGGTAATTGTTCTTGTTTTTCTTCTGTGAGGAAAGCCATTTGTGAATTTGTGTCCAGTTTGGCTCCTAGAAAAATTATTTGTTGGGATGGCAGTAGTCTTGATTTTTGAATGTTGACTGTGTATCCCAAAGCCTTTAGTACGCGAATGACATAATTCAAGTTTCTTATCAAGGCTTGCTTGCTGTCCGCTTGTATAAGGCAGTCGTCCAGGTAAGGGTATATTTGTATCCCCTGGAGTCTGCAGTGTGCAATTACTGATGCCAGGCATTTCGTGAATACTCTGGGCGCAGTAGATAAGCCAAAAGGCAATGCTGAGAATTGATAATGCTCTGACCCTGCAAGAAATCTGAGGTATCTTCTGCAACTGTGTCTGATTGGGACATGCAGGTATGCCTCCTTGAGGTCCAGAGTAACCAGCCAAGACCCCTTGCCCAGCATGGGAAGAAGTTTCTGTAATGTCAGCATTTTGAATTTTGGCACAATGAGAAAAGTGTTTAGAGCGGACAAGTCCAGTATAGGTCTCCATTGCTTTTCTTTTCTTGGAACAAGGAACAGTCTTGAGTAGAATCCCTGGCCTTGTTCCTGAGGAGGAACCTTTTCTATTGCTTTGATTTGTAGCAACTTTGAAACTTGTATGAGTGCCTCTGCCCTTTGATTTTGTGGCAGGTTTGGCATGCCTTGTCTTGTTGGTAAGGTATGGAAGTGGAACCTGTAACCTTTGTCTATTATGTCCAAAATCCATTTGTCCTTTGTTAAAACGTGCCAATTTTTTGAAAATAAAGATAATTTTCCGCCTAAAGGTGCTTCTCTTTGAGCCTTGGTCGGCGGTGTCAAAGTCAAGTCATTGTGATTGTCCCTGTGGAGCAGTAGAAGACCCTGCGCCACTTCTCTGATTAGTCGGTTGCCATTGGCAGCCCCTGTAGGAACCTCGGTATTGCCCTCTACCTCGAGCATGCCTGTTTTTCCCCTTTGGAACTTGTCAGTGTCTGGAAAGGACCAATTCTTCGAAGGCCAATTCCTGCTGAACCTTGGTGGCTGAACCTGGAGGAAATCTTTAACTGTTTGTACTGATTTAGCCTTTTCCTCAATTGATTTCAACACATCCTGAGCATTAGCACCAAATAGCTTGTGTTTTTCCAGAGGTGCATCTAGAAGCTTTACTTTAACATGATCTGGCAATGCCTGTTCTTTCAACCAAGCATGTCTACGTATGACGGCCCCTGTCATAGTTGCCCTACATGAAGCTTCCAATGCATCATAACCACACTGAAGAAAATGATTGCTAACCTGCTGAGTATTATGAACCAAATCCTGCAAAGCCTTTCTATCTAAAGGCTCAGGAGAGGCTAACTTTTTCTGCAAATCATCCATCAAGAAATCCTGATACTGAAACATATGAAAAAGACAGTTTAGTGCCCTCATGGCAAGGGTGGTTGAGGTATAAACTTTTTTGCCCCACCTCTCCAGGGACCTAGATTCCCTGTCTGCGGGCAAAGGATTTTTGGCCGTGGAAGTGGCCACTCCTTTGGGCCCCTGGGAAATATTTTTTAGATCAACAGAATGGGCCTTAAATAGATGCTTATGAGTTTCAGGAACCCTGTAATATCTGTCTGGCTTGACAGGAGCAGGAGGGAGAGAATCAGGAGAAGCACTTGAGTCTGAATACACATCATCCAATACATCTAACACTGGAGGAATAGCTAAAGGCCTGTGCTGGGGTAACTTAAGGAAAGTACGAAGCCTTTTCCTGGAGTCGGAGAATTCCTGGCCCTGCCACTGAAAGTGCTCTCTCATGGACTGGAGAATTTCCCCGAAAGAAATATCCTCAGGAGGAGTGGCAGAGGGAATAGATTCATCAGCATCAGAATCCTCGTAGGCCTGGAAGAATTCTTCCTGGGAATCTGAATGGCCTGAGTCACCAGAGGCTTCATCTGAGGAAAAGGTATCTGTCTGCTCATCCCTAGGCCTTTTGTTTGCAGGCGGCTGAGAACCTCTGTCTGAATGAGCCTGAGAGCCTCTGATTAAAGAAATTAGATCTGCAGCTAAAGTCATGATCTGCCTATCAGAAGTGGGACCCTGGTAAAAGGATTTAGGAGGGTGAGACTTAGCCTGGCTGGCAGCCTTAGCATGTGTGTAGGCCTTGATGGACATAGGCACTGGAGGCCTAGCTGCCCCATGTGCAGGAGTAACTTTTTCCACCGGTGTGGTGTCAGGCAAGTCTTGGGCTGCGGTTTCAGGAGGAAAATCAACAACCGGCACCAGGGAAGCCTCCGGGACCGAAGTGTGTGGTAAAGCGGTGTCGTCGATCTGGAGTGGTTGAAATACCACCTCCGAAGAGACCGATGCACTCGCGGTAGGTTTTGGCGTGGTGTCGGTGGAAGTCGCGGGCCGAGAATGTCAGTCCCGGTCCTTCCGTTTTTTGGAAATATGTATTGTCGGTTGTTCCGACGGCATGATATAGGAGTAATTTTCCCCAAAAAAGTCTTCAGCAAATTCTGCCCGGCGCCTGAGTGTGCACTTATTGAAGCAAGCACAAGCAGCACAGGCCGAGACGTCGTGGTCTGGCCAAGGCAGGGAAGGCAGTAAGAATGGAAGTCCTTATGCGGTATTTCTTTACCACAAGACAAACAGTTATTAACTTTTGCAGTTATATCTGACATCGGCTGAGGCAAGAAAAGGTTCCCCAACGGGGTACTTAGCTTTTTGATGACTTCGGTAACTGAAAACACAGGAGCTGGCCGACCGGCACTTGCGAACTGCTTCTGCTTCGGGCACCGCGCGGCAAGAAAGACTGAAGAAGATGGCGCCGACTGATGCTTTTATACCCCAGCAGCTTTGATGTCGGGGAAGAAGCGACATCAGCCGACGCCGGACCCAGACTTTGGAATCCGGCCGACCGAAGGGCTGCCTGAGGCAGGACAACCCATATGTAAGGACTGCAGTTGCATTCTTGAAGGACATCTTTCTGCTATTAAGTAAAAAACACAACAGGAAAGCAGAACCAAGCTGGACCAAAAAAATGGCACGGACTATTTTAGGTGTGAATTGAGGTTATAATAATTTTTTATTAATTCAGTATTGTGATTGGCTTATTAGCCACTTATGGATGTAGTGTCTTTTATATAAAAATAGAGCTGTGTTAAGTGAATTTTGTCTGATGAAGGCTGAGCATCTGCTTAGCTGAAAGCGCTTACGTTAATAAAATAGTCCATGCCGTTTTTTGGTCCAGCTTGGTTCTGCTTTCCTGTTGTATTTTTTACTAAGTTTTAAACATTTTTCGTGTTTTTCTGCTATTAAGTGATAACCTGGCAACATTTCACAACCCCATAAACCCTGAGAACACTGCTTCCTATGCAGTAATATTCACAGAAACCCTATACATGCATGTTAATAGCTGCATAGAGGCAGCTGTACCCACGAGGAAGAAGTACAGAACTAACTCAAAAAGCAAGCCACTCTGGTGGAATCACAAAATCAAAAGGCTGGATAACAGAATGAAGAAAATCATGGCAAACATTAGGAGGTGCAGCACCCAGCAGAATAAACACACTCTCATCAAACTAAACAACTCAGAGGACAAATAAAGTCTGTCAGGGTCCAGTCTGAGATAGATTTGGCCTCCCAGGCCAAAGAAAACCGCAAGGAATTCTTTAGCTATGTACGCAACCTCAAAGGCAATACACAATTGTGTGCAGAGCTCATTGTAAATGGAGCCACCTATACTGAGCCAGAAGATATAGCAAACCTACTGGCCAACAAATTCAGCTCCAACTTTACCCCTCTCTCCCCTTCAACCTTCCCTCAGGAAACACCATCAAATATAACTCCCCTGCTATCACCAGGGAACAGGTCCTTAATGCTCTCTCTAAGGCCAGGACCACTGCATCAATGGGCCTTGACAATATCCCAGGATGCCTTCTAAATAGCATGAAACATGACCTATCAGAGCCTCTGGAATTACTATTTAACTGTAGCCTCCAAACAGGCTTTGTGCCTCATGAATGGAGAACAGCAACAGCCATCCCTTTGAACAAAGGTGGGCCATCTACAGACCCTAGAAACTACAGACCCATAAGTCTCACTAGTCTCATATGCAAAGCCATGGAAAGAATTATCATGAAAATGATCAATAATGATATAGTAAACCTCCAGACACTGGACATAACTTAATTTGGTTTCATCAAGGGCAGGTCATGCCTACTCAACCTGGTGAATTTCTTTGAAGAAGTCACCAAAGCAATGGGCGAGATCAAAATGGTTCACACTGCCTACCTTGACCTGGCCAAGGCATTTGACACAGTACCCTACTTATGCATTGCTGACAAACTCAGTAGGTTAGGTACAAACCCTTATGTCACCCAGTGGATAGCCAAATGGCTCACAGATAGGACCCAGGAAGTTAGAATTGAGGAGTCCACCTCTATAAAGAGGTCAGTCACAAATAAAGTCTCTCAGGGATCACTCCTGGGACTGCTCCTTTTTGGCATTTACTTCTCTGAAGTCTTCAACAATGTCAATGGCCTCTGGCTGGTTAAATGTGCAGATGATTGCAAATTAGGAGTTATCACTGAATCCCACACCAACACAAATGTTCTCCAAGAAGGGCTGACACAAACAACTGGTGGTGTCAAAGCTATGGATTAAAACTAAATGCCAAGAAATGCATAATAGTATAATTTGGGAAGTCATCCACCCATTGTAACTATCATATTGACAACACACCCCTTGGAATTGACCCAGTAATCAGAGTCTCAAGGGCACACATAGACAGTAATAGCCTTTGACCATCACAGTCTAAAGTAGTGAGGAAAGCATTCTATGCTGTGCAACTTACAAACAAAGGTATGGCATCTAGGCCCAAGGATGTCAGTGTTTCACTGCATTCAGTATTCAATATACCTATCATTGAGTACAATGTCCCCTTTGGCAAGTACTTAACCAGCTTTATCCAGCAACTGCAACGTCCAAAGAGGTTCTTCACTAAAAGAATACAAGGTGTAAGTAACATGTCCCTGCAGACCACCTCAAGGCCCTATCCCTGTATTATGTCTCATACATGCTATTGAGGGGAGATCTATGCCTGGTATACAGGGCATTGTCAGACCCTACTCTGATGGACCTCCTGCATATCTGCAAAACAAACAGCATCATAATTGGCCATTCCAAAGACATAAACCTTGCGTGTGATATAAATAGGACCTGCTGGAAAGATAGATATGTATCCCAAAGACTACACCATCTCTGGAACAGGTGCCCCATCCATGTGAAGCAGAGTTCCTCCCTAACCCAATATAAGTGTAACTTGGTTGGTACCTATGTCTGCAAAGGATGCAGGCAGCCTGTAACTGATTCATCTCCCAGGCTCCTGCTTGAAAATGTTGCCATGGGTGCCAGAACTTGTCAGCGATTTGGGATGCATGGCTAGGCATAAAAAGGCCCTTTTAGTCATTAGCCTAGTAAACACCTTTGAACCTATGTCCTTGGAAGATGATACTCCAATGTGATCCCTCAACTGGTGTGCTGTCCTCCTCCACAGAGATAACCTTACAGAAGCTAAAACACAGAATGGCAAGCACATGGACAATTTTTGGGAGCATACAGAGAGATTGCATTATGATTCAGGTGCTGGAATGCCCTATCTACTTTCTTTATCATATGGTATGCCATGATATGCCCTGCAGGAAAACATTTGTGCCATCACATGAACATTCACACTACTATGTCCCTCTATGCATCAGGTATGTGTGCCCTCCACTTATACCCAGGCATGGCATGGTTCACTGGTGACGGATGGCACCTACCCTCATGGAAGGTAAGACAGCCATATCATTAAGGTGGTCCACTGGCACCCTTGCTGCTAACTGTACTTATATCATTGGCATTGCAGGCAAATACTTCACCTTATGCTAGCTGGTCAGCCAAATTTATAGCACTAAAAGATGGCATTCATTGACTTTACTGACTAGGAGATACAAGGAAAAATCCCATTATGGAAAACTCACAAGCACTTTATGCAAGCAGAAAAAGATATGTAGCACACAAAGCAGTCAGAAACTCATGGGCAGCAGACTGTGAAGCTCGGATGTAAATCTCTAAGAGAGATAGAAGGACCAAAGAATTTTTAGTAGAACCAGTCCTTAGAAATCTAAGAGGCTTGATAACATGTTACACTGAGAAGGGATGTATTTAGCAAATGTGCTTTTTCATAGGTTGTTCATAGGTTAGTACTAGGCTAACTGCCCTTGTGAACCATTGTAAGCCTAGCCAATTATCCCTTGTGAGACTCAAACCCTGCACCTTGTGTTTATAAGGCAAACACCTTAACCATTAGGCCACACTCCCAACCTTGCAATGCATTTACATGGTAAGGCAGTATGGAAGTTGACATCATACACTTCACAGCATATGCTGGAGATTAAGAAAGAACTGGAGAAAATGAATTAAACACTTTAAACAAAGTCCAAATTGTGATTCAAACACTATTAAGTCTGTGGGTACCCAGAATATCATGACCCCTAAGGATGTGGAAAACAACATCAGTAATCAAGAAAAGTGTTGTGCTTCTAAGATTAAAACACATAGTGTGAAAAATTATTTAGAAAATCTGCTATTAATGAAATGAAATCCTTTACAACAGATGTTTATGTTCTACACCACTCACAAGCTTTGCCAATACAAATGACACTTACACTATATGTCCGAACAGTTAAAAAATGTTTAAAATGTTTTTTGGTATACACATCTGAATACTGTTTTAAATCTGAAATGCTATAAGGAAAGGTAGGATGAATAATGTCCGTATGACACAACATCATACAGCTAGATTATTTTAGCTGGTTTGAAAGCACATTTTCCCCCAATTAATTTTAAGTCCGAAGGCAGCCTGACAGATGACAAAACCATAATTTTGTCTTTTTGTAACTAGCTAATTCACACATTTTGAAAACTTATGGAACAATAAAGAAACTAGTCGAAAGAGTAGAGTTACTTGAACCTTCTTGTTTCAGTTGAGATTTAAGGCTTAACTTCTTTGGAATAACCGCATCTCCTGAAAAAATAAAAAGTCCCTCCCCCATTGCTTGTGAACTTGGACTTCAGTCAAATAATTCTTTTACATTATTTGTCAAGTACCACTCCTGAGCTTCATACTATGTAAACATGCTGTCCTGGATCTTTGATCTACTTGCCTCAAGAAATAATACAGATCTTTATGAAAGAAATAATTACATAACTTTGCCTGCCATTAGGGTCAAACTCTACAGCTACCATCTTCTTGCCCATCTTTTCCCCCACTTCTGTTCAGAGGAATCACAACTACCATGTTTCAGTCTTCTGATATCCAGTTTTCCACAATTTGCTTTAACAAAGTAGTTAGCTATACTGCTAATGTATAGGGCACCTCAGTCTTTTTCTGCATTGTCTTCCCTAAACTGATGGAAAGAGTGTTTATAGCCTTTTAGAAGAAAACTCAGTCATGGCAATAGATCAAAAGGGTTACAAAGGAAAGTCATATGGAACAAGCAAGCGTTTGCTGTTAAATAAAGTCATAATGGAAAAATGTAAAAAGTGGAAGAATCTAAGTATGGCATGTATAGACTACAAAAAAGGCAGCTGACAGCATCCCACACTCATGGATAAAAGAGTGCTTACAAATGTATAAGATGTACTCTACAATGATTGATTACATTACAGCGACCATGAAACAGTGGCAAGCCACTCTGCAGTTAAGCCATGAAAAAGGGTAAATTATTACTCCAGGGATAAAATTTCAGGGTGACTCCCTGTCAGTGCTGCTCTTTTGTCTTGCCCTTAACCCATTAAACTGTTACTTAACAGATTAGGTTATGGCTACAATTTGCTCCCAGAAAACAACAAAGTGTAAAGACTTCTCATTTTCTTTTTATGGATTGTTTAAAACTATATAGTTTATCAGATGAGGAACTGAAAGTACAACTACAAGTGGTCAAAACTTTCTTAGATGATATAAGAATGTCATTTGGTCTTGACAAATGTGCAAAGGCAACCTTTAAAGCAAGAAAGCTGCAGCACCAGGAATGTGATATAAAAGAACTTGAGCAAGAGGGAGTGCATAAATATTTGGGAAATGATGAAGGATCAACAATAAAGCATGAACAAATGTGAATAAAACTTAGTAAGGAATATTTTACACTAAAATTAATATTGAAAACAGCTCTGACATATAGGAATAAAGTCCGGGCTTCAATCCAATTTGCTCTTCCTGTCCTAACTTACAGTTTTGGAGTGAATGACTAACCCCAAAAGGTACTGGATCAGTTGGACAAGAAAACAAGAAAAATGCTTCATGCTTATCAAATGATTTATAAAAATCAGTTTACACCAAGATTATATATTCCCTGTTCTGAAGGAGGTATGGGACCCCTCGAAATTAATTACATGTATAGATCTGCAATCGTAGGACTAAATACATATCTGCTGACCTTACAAGATCCAAACATAGTGAACATTTTAAAACATAAGAAGAATAAGAATAAGATGATTTCCTTACTTAGTTTAGCAGAAGCATATCGGTGTCAAGCAGGAATGGAAAAACCAGAAGTAGATAAAAATAAGGCAGCAAATTAATGTGTCAAAACACAAAAGAAAGAATATAAGGTGAAGGATTAGATGTGAAGGCAAGAAATGTGGAAAATGCATAAAATGCAAGTATAGAAAACTCTTGGAACAACTTCATGTCGATCAGGACCAAATGCAGGAATGGTTAAGGAGAGGTGAATTTAAACCAAAAGATGAAAGGTTAATATTGGCAGCCCAGGACAGTAGACTATGAACACATTGGTTTACAAAGTCCAATGAACATGTGGGAGAAACAGACAAATTAAGGTTTTGTAAAACAGAATTAGAAACAGTCAGACATCTTGTTGCTGGGTGTGATATACTAATGGCAGAAGATCTGTATACTTAAAAGCATAATAATGTGACAAGACTGCTGCATTGGGAATTGTTCACATATTAGTCACAAATATACACTGAAAAAACCAATAGAATAAATCCAAATGAACCAGGAATCCAGGACACCAGTTAGAAAATGTACAAACAATCCATTTTTAATGAGACCAAAAGTTTTAGCGCTTTCATCTCGTGATAGAGACTTCATCAGAAACAATTAACCACATTTAATTACACATTATATAGTGTTTAAATCAAAGACATCACACAATTAATTATTTAAAATTTAAACAAACACCAACCTAAAAATGTATGTGAAACTAGAATGTGTATATTGAATATATATATACCTATTGTATTATTGTAAAGTTACATTTTAAAAAATATTGGCACCTTGGGTTTTGTTTAAAACACAAAAATTTAGTTTAAAAACTTTATTAAAATCCATTGTTGTATGATAAGCTTTAATAAATAAATATATTATGAAAGTTATATGAAAAATGTATAAAAAATATCTCAACTGATATGTAAATATGTAAACTTGTTCCATTTAAAAATTCTAAAAATTCTTAACCTTGAAATGAAGAAAATAGTGTATGTAAAATATGAACAATGTATATATATACATATATGTGTGTACATATATGTATATGTATATAGAGATAATTCAAATATTGTTGGCCTTTTCTGTAAGTAATGGTATTAATGACACTGTTTCATTTAGTCCTGGGGGAAACATAGAAGCCAGTCTAAACTGCCATTGACTTTCCTTCTTTTTTAGTAGGTTTTTCCAATCACCGCCCCTGGTATCTATTTTGATAGTGTCTAAAATACCAAAAACAAATTTCTTGAATTCAACACAAGAAGTACTGTGTTTATACAGGGCATTGGTGTTCTTGTGATTCTTAATATCATTTAGATGCTCATAAATTCTATTTTTAAGAAGTCGTTCGGTCTTGCCTACATAAAAATATTTACAAGTACAACACAAAGCCAGGTAAACCACTCCCCTGGTGTTACAATTACCATTTTGCAGGTATACCTTACTGTTCATAATGTTATTTAACCTTAAGGTTGGCTCAACACAAATATAAGAACAAAAGTGACACATGCCACATCTTTTTGTACCTTGTTTGTTTTGGAAAGTGTTAGGTCTTTTGTATTCCAAAAGTTGTTTCATATTAAAGCCCACTTTGTTGACAAATCTGGGTGTATTACCCAATTTCTTATATATACCATCATTTGATCTAAAAATATTCCAGTTCTTTTGGAAAATATTTTTGATAGCAGGGGTTCTTGTGTTATATGTTAAAACACAAGTGGTGTTAAAATCATGAATGTTCTCCCTCCCGACTGTAGTGTTTTCAGAAGAACCTAATAGGGGAATGTATTTTTGACCCCATTGTTGGTAAACATTTTGTAGAGTAGAATTAATCAAATCTATGGGGTATCCCCTCTCCAGAAACATTTCTCTTAACAAAGTGAATTCATCTTCCAGGTCTTCTTTGTGGGAAGTCATCCTGGCAATTCTGATAGCTTGCCCTTTTATTATACTAACCTTTTGTGATGTAGGATGGTAGCTCTCAAAATGTAAGTAGGCATTACAGAATGTTTTCTTTCTAAATATTTTTGATTTAAACTGTTTGTTAGATTTGTCTTTAATGATACAAGTGTCAAGATAATTGATGCTCATTGTGTTATATTGAAAAGTAAAAGAAAGGAAGGCAGTACTACAATTGATGTAGTCTATAAATTGAATGATTTCTTCTTCGCGGCCTCCCCACAAAATAAAAATATCGTCCAGGTATCGGAGATAATAGTTTAATATGGGGCCAAAATGGGCCGTCAAATACATATTGTGTTTCCCATCCTAATAGTACCAAATTGGAATACACTGGTGAACAAGTAGCACCCATAGGTACACCAGTAACTTGTTGATAAAATTCCCCTTCAAAGCATAGGAAGTTGTTTTCAAGAACTATGTTCATCAATTCACATATTAAATTTATTTTATCATTCTCAACATCAGAGAATTTAAATAGTACTTCCTCAAACAAAATCATCCCTTCATTTTTGGGAATGCATGTGAACAAATCTCTTACGTCTATGGTTAAAAACAAAACATCTTCCTGAAATAAATCTTGTTTGACACTTTTTAGAAATTCCCATGAATCTTTTAACAAATGAGGGGTCTTGTGAACCACATGTTGTATATAAGAATCAATGAATACAGATAGTGAATGTGTTTTAGATCCCTTGGCTGCCACTACTGGTCTAAAAGGAGGCCTGGAAATATCCTTATGTATTTTTGGTATTCCAAAAAATACTGGGATTTTAGGAAATTTTGTAGAAAGAAAATCATACTCACTAGGACTAATTCTCCCTTCCAAAAGATATTCCTCTAAATAACTATTGATTCTGGAATAAGAAATATTGATTTGATTTTTGGAAGTGTGACTGTAGGTATTCTCGTCAAATAATAAATTTTGCATGGCGTTGGAATAATCCATACTCTTGAAAATTGCAATTCCCCCACCTTTGTCGGGAACCATAACACGAATGCTATGATCATTCCTTAGGTCACGTAGTAAATTAAACTTGTTCTTGGTTAAATTCCAGTACTCCAACCTGTGATTTTGTTTGAATTCATTGTATATATCTTCCATGACCAATTTTTCATAAGTTTCCAATAAGGGATGTAAGGGTGGATTGTACACACTCTTCTTTTTTAATTTCTTATTTATGTCTGTATTGTTTCTGACATTATCCTGCAAAGGTTCTAGGAGTATCTCTAGGTTTAATTTTCTCACAAAAAGCTTCAAAGCTTCTATGTTTTCTACAAGGTCACCTCTATGGGATGGAATGAACTTGATGCCCTTTGAAAAAAGGTTAAAATGGTCATCAGTAATAGTCAAGTCCGAATAATTATAAATAGTAAAACCACCTCTTTTAAAAACAATATTGTCTTCTGGTGTAGAAGAAATATCAAAGGTGTTCGAGTCTTGTATGCATTCATGGAATGGATAAACTGATTCCTTTTCTGGGGATAGTAAGTTCTGTTGTATTCCCCTTTCTTGTTGTAATACTGTGCCAGTCTCTCCGAGCGCCTGAGAGTGGGAAAATCCCTTTCCTCTAAATTTTGTATACCCATCCCTTCCTCCACCCATTCATCCGTGTGCCCTGCATAATGGTCCCTAGAAGTGGGTGAATACCTTTGTGGAAAATCGACACTGTCGTGTCCATGATGTTGTTTGTACATAGACTTATTTCTGTTAAACTTGTTATAAGATGCATTGTGGTTTTTGTTAATATATACCACATTGTCTTGATAATTCTTCTGATCCCTGCTAATTTTATGTTTTTTCTTGTGAAAAATATTAAAGCATCTATTTTCAACTCTGTCTAACATTTTAAAATACATAGTACTATAATGTGAAAACAGTAAATCATTTCTAATTTTGTTATCTAAACTTTGTACATCTTTAAAAACATATTCTTTTTGAATTTCATAATAGTGTACAGTTTTTCTTAAAAGACCCAGGCATATTTCATTAAAATAATCACAAAAATCAGTCATAATTTCTTCTGAGTAGTCAATGCCAAAAGGAAATTTGTAAATTCTGAGTCCCTGTGGCACAATTTTTAAATCAATACATTGTTTTAGGTACGCAATATCAATTTCTATATTTTTACATTTAAAAAGTCTCTTTTCCATAGAGAAAATTAGTTCTTTTAAGGAAGCATTGTGATAATCCTTATCTGCATGGTTGAAGTCATTGTCATTTTGATTAACATTTTCGCCAGCAGAAAAACAATATTTTTTGGAAAAAACCTTGTCAAATCTATTAGTGGCCTCCTGTTGAGAGACTGTCACCGGATGAAAAACCGGTGTAACGCCACTGTCTTTGTGAATCACATTGTTAATAGGAAGTCTGTCATTGTTAGCTATAGGTAAAAACACAGTACCTGCTTTAGGTCGAACATCACTGTTCATAGATAAATTAAGAATATTGCCTGACTCAGTAAGGATGGGGGATGGACCCAAGTCTATACGACATCCATTTGATGTACCCTTAGTGCCGTTCGAACAACAGGAATCAATGATTTTAGAACCGACATCAAAGACGCCTGGTTTTTCCGCCTCGCAATTGCTGTGAACCACTCTAGCTTGGCTAACCAAGTTAGGATGATGAAGCGGAAGTCCTACACCGCTAGTATGGTAAACACCATAGCCCGGAGGCACAAACACATTGCGCTCACCCATTAAGGAAGGAACGTTTGCATCGTAGTTATTTCTTTGCGTTAAAAGTTCCAAAAGCTTTGTAAGTTCACCCTTTAACTGGGAGACTTCTCCACGTAGTTCTTTAATCTCCGCTCCTTGATCCTCGGCAAGCGTAGTGTTAGATAGGTTAAGTTCCCCAGAAATATCCATGGTTCAAGACACGCCAAATACAAGTCACAAATATAAACTGAAAAAACCAATAGAATAAATCCAAATGAACCAGGAATCCAGGACGCCAGTTAGAAAATGTACGAACAATCCATTTTTAATGAGACCAAAAGTTTTAACGCTTTCATCTCGTGATAGAGACTTCATCAGAAACAATTAACCACATTTAATTACACATTATATAGTGTTAAAATCAATGACATCACACAATTAATTATTTAAAATTTAAACAAACACCAACCTAAAAATGTATGTGAAACTAGAATGTGTATATTGAATATATATATACCTATTGTATTATTGTAAAGTTACATTTTAATAAATATTGGCACCTTGGGTTTTGTTTAAAACACAAAAATTTAGTTTAAAAACTTTATTAAAATCCATTGTTGTATGATAAGCTTTAATAAATAAATATATTATGTAAGTTATATGAAAAATGTATAAAAAATATCTCAACTGATATGTAAATATGTAAACTTGTTCCATTTAAAAATTCTAAAAATTCTTAACCTTGAAATGAAGAAAATAGTGTATGTAAAATATGAACAATGTATATATATATATATATATATATATATATATATATATATATATATATATATACATATATGTGTGTACATATATGTATATGTATATATAGATAATTCAAATATTGTTGGCCCTTTCTGTAAGTAATGGTATTAATGACACTGTTTCATTTAGTCCTGGGGGAAACATAGAAGCCAGTCTAAACTACCATTGACTTTCCTTCTTTTTTAGTAAGTTTTTCCAATCACCGCCCCTGGTATCTATTTTGATAGTGTCTAAAATACCAAAAACAAATTTCTTGAATTCAACACAAGAAGTACTGTGTTTATACAGGGCATTGGTGTTCTTGTGATTCTTAATATCATTTAGATGCTCATAAATTCTATTTTTAAGAAGTCGTTCGGTCTTGCCTACATAAAAATATTTA
The DNA here is from genome assembly GCF_019279795.1 of Protopterus annectens. Taxonomy (NCBI): domain Eukaryota; kingdom Metazoa; phylum Chordata; order Ceratodontiformes; family Protopteridae; genus Protopterus; species Protopterus annectens. The sequence continues at coordinate 285,140,511 of NC_056735.1, read as the reverse complement.
CAAGTACAACACAAAGCCAGGTAAACCACTCCCCTGGTGTTACAATTACCATTTTGTAGGTATACCTTACTGTTCATAATGTTATTTAACCTTAAGGTTGGCTCAACACAAATATAAGAACAAAAGTGACACATGCCACATCTTTTTGTACCTTGTTTATTTTGGAAAGTGTTAGGTCTTTTGTATTCCAAAAGTTGTTTCATATTAAAGCCCACTTTGTTGACAAATCTGGGTGTATTACCCAATTTCTTATATATACCATCATTTGATCTAAAAATATTCCAGTTCTTTTGGAAAATATTTTTGATAGCAGGGGTTCTTGTGTTATATGTTAAAACACAAGTGGTGTTAAAATCATGAATGTTCTCCCTCCCGACTGTAGTGTTTTCAGAAGAACCTAATAGGGGAATGTATTTTTGACCCCATTGTTGGTAAACATTTTGTAGAGTAGAATTAATCAAATCTATGGGGTATCCCCTCTCCAGAAACATTTCTCTTAACAAGGTGAATTCATCTTCCAGGTCTTCTTTGTGGGAAGTCATCCTGGCAATTCTGATAGCTTGCCCTTTTATTATACTAACCTTTTGTGATGTAGGATGGTAGCTCTCAAAATGTAAGTAGGCATTACAGAATGTTTTCTTTCTAAATATTTTTGATTTAAACTGTTTGTTAGATTTGTCTTTAATGATACAAGTGTCAAGATAATTGATGCTCATTGTGTTATATTGAAAAGTAAAAGAAAGGAAGGCAGTACTACAATTGATGTAGTCTATAAATTGAATGATTTCTTCTTCACGGCCTCCCCACAAAATAAAAATATCATCCAGGTATCAGAGATATAGTTTAATATGGGGCCAAAATGGGCCGTCAAATACATATTGTGTTTCCCATCCTAATAGTACCAAATTGGAATACACTGGTGAACAAGTAGCACCCATAGGTACACCAGTAACTTGTTGATAAAATTCCCCTTCAAAGCATAGGAAGTTGTTTTCAAGAACTATGTTCATCAATTCACATATTAAATTTATTTTATCATTCTCAAGATCCGAGAATTTAAATAGTACTTCCTCAAACAAAATCATCCCTTCATTTTTGGGAATGCATGTGAACAAATCTCTTACGTCTATGGTTAAAAACAAAACATCTTCCTGAAATAAATCTTGTTTGACACTTTTTAGAAATTCCCATGAATCTTTTAACAAATGAGGGGTCTTGTGAACCACATGTTGTATATATATATATATATGTTGTATATACTTTACAATAATACAATAGGTATATATATATTCAATATACACATTCTAGTTTCACATACATTTTTAGGTTGGTGTTTGTTTAAATTTTAAATAATTAATTGTGTGATGTCATTGATTTAAACACTATATAATGTGTAATTAAATGTGGTTTATTGTTTCTCATGAAGTCTCTATCACGAGATGAAAGCGCTAAAACTTTTGGTCTTATTAAAATGAATTGTTCATACATTTTCTAACTGGCGTCCTGGATTCCTGGTTCATTTGGATTTATTCTATTGGTTTTTTCAGTTTATATTTGTGACTTGTATTCGGCATGTCTTGAACCATGGATATTTCTGGGGAACTTAACCTATCTAACACTACGCTTGCCGAGGATCAAGGAGCAGAGATTAAAGAACTACGTGGAGAAGTCTCCCAGTTAAAGGGTGTACTTACAAAGCTTTTGGAACTTTTAACGCAAAGAAATAACTACGATGCAAACGTTCCTTCCTTAATGGGTGAGCGCAATGTGTTTGTGCCTCCGGGCTATGGTATTTACCATACTAGCGGTGTAGGACTTCCGCTTCATCATCCTAACTTGGTTAGCCAAGCTAGAGTGGTTCACAGCAACTGCGAGGCAGAAAAAACAGGTGTCTTTGATGTCGGTTCTAAAATCATTGATTCTGGTTGTTCGAATGGCACTAAGGGTACATCAAATGGATGTCGTATAGACTTGGGTCCATCCCCCATCCTTATTGAGTCAGGCAATATTCCTAATTTATCTACGAACAGTGATGTTCGACCTAAAGCAGGTACTGTGTTTTTACCTATAGCTAACAATGACAGACTTCCTAATAACAATGTGATTCACAAAGACAGTGGCGTAACACCGGTTTTTCATCCGGTGACAGTCTCTCAACAGGAGGCCACTAATAGATTTGACAAGGTTTTTTCCAAAAAATATTGTTTTTCTGCTGGCGAAAATGTTAATCAAAATGACAATGACTTCAACCATGCAGATAAGGATTATCACAATGCTTCCTTAAAAGAACTAATTTTCTCTATGGAAAAGAGACTTTTTAAATGTAAAAATATAGAAATTGATATTGCATACCTAAAACAATGTATTGATTTAAAAATTGTGTCACAGGGACTCAGAATTTACAAATTTCCTTTTGGCATTGACTACTCAGAAGAAATTATGACTGATTTTTGTGATTATTTTAATGAAATAGGCCTGGGTCTTTTAAGAAAAACTGTACACTATTATGAAATTCAAAAATAATATGTTTTTAAAGATGTACAAAGTTTAGATAAAATTAGAAATGATTTACTGTTTTCACATTATAGTACTATGTATTTTAAAATGTTGGACAGAGTTGAAAATAGATGCTTTAATATTTTTCAGAAGAAAAAACGTAAAATTAGCAGGAATCAGAAGAATTATCAAGACAATGTGGTATATATTAACAAAAACCACAATGCATCTTATAACAAGTTTAACAGAAATAAGTCTATGTACAAACAACATCATGGACACGACAGTGTCGATTTTCCACAAAGGTATTCACCCACTTCTAGGGACCATTATGCAGGGCACACGGATGAATGGGTGGAGGAAGGGATGGGTATACAAAATTTAGAGGAAAGGGATTTTCCCACTCTCAGGCGCTCGGAGAGACTGGCACAGTATTACAACAAGAAAGGGGAATACAACAGAACTTACTATCCCCAGAAAAGGAATCAGTTTACCCAGTCCATGAATGCATACTAGACTCGAACACCTTTGATATTTCTTCTACACCAGAAGACAATATTGTTTTTAAAAGAGGTGGTTTTACTATTTATAATTATTCGGACTTGACTATTACTGATGACCATTTTAACCTTTTTTCAAAGGGCATCAAGTTCATTCCATCCCATAGAGGTGACCTTGTAGAAAACATAGAAGCTTTGAAGCTTTTTGTGAGAAAATTAAACCTAGAGATACTCCTAGAACCTTTGCAGGATAATGTCAGAAACAATACAGACATAAATAAGAAATTAAAAAAGAAGAGTGTGTACAATCCACCCTTACATCCCTTATTGGAAACTTATGAAAAATTGGTCATGGAAGATGTATACAATGAATTCAAACAAAATCACAGGTTGGAGTACTGGAATTTAACCAAGAACGAGTTTAATTTACTACGTGACCTAAGGAATGATCATAGCATTCGTGTTATGGTTCCCGACAAAGGTGGGGGAATTGCAATTTTCAAGAGTATGGATTATTCCAACGCCATGCAAAATTTATTATTTGACGAGAATACCTACAGTCACACTTCCAAAAATCAAATTAATATTTCTTATTCCAGAATCAATAGTTATTTAGAGGAATATCTTTTGGAAGGGAGAATTAGTCCTAGTGAGTATGATTTTCTTTCTACAAAATTTCCTAAAATCCCAGTATTTTTTGGAATACCAAAAATACATAAGGATATTTCCAGGCCTCCTTTTAGACCAATAGTGGCGGCCAAGGGATCTAAAACACATTCACTATCTGTATTCACTGATTCTTATATACAACATGTGGTTCACAAGACCCCTCATTTGTTAAAAGATTCATGGGAATTTCTAAAAAGTGTCAAACAAGATTTATTTCAGGAAGATGTTTTGTTTTTAACCATAGACGTAAGAGATTTGTTCAAATGCATTCCCAAAAATGAAGGGATGATTTTGTTTGAGGAAGTACTATTTAAATTCTCGGATCTTGAGAATGATAAAATAAATTTAATATGTGAATTGATGAACATAGTTCTTGAAAACAACTTCCTATGCTTTGAAGGGGAATTTTATCAACAAGTTACTGGTGTACCTATGGGTGCTACTTGTTCACCAGTGTATTCCAATTTGGTACTATTAGGATGGGAAACACAATATGTATTTGACGGCCCATTTTGGCCCCATATTAAACTATATCTCTGATACCTGGATGATATTTTTATTTTGTGGGGAGGCCGTGAAGAAGAAATCATTCAATTTATAGACTACATCAATTGTAGTACTGCCTTCCTTTCTTTTACTTTTCAATATAACACAATGAGCATCAATTATCTTGACACTTGTATCACTAAAGACAAATCTAACAAACAGTTTAAATCAAAAATATTTAGAAAGAAAACATTCTGTAATGCCTACTTACATTTTGAGAGCTACCATCCTACATCACAAAAGGTTAGTATAATAAAAGGGCAAGCTATCAGAATTGCCAGGATGACTTCCCACAAAGAAGACCTGGAAGATGAATTCACCTTGTTAAGAGAAATGTTTCTGGAGAGGGGATACCCCTTAGATTTGATTAATTCTACTCTACAAAATGTTTACCAGCAATGGGGTCAAAAATACATTCCCCTATTAGGTTCTTCTGAAAACACTACAGTCGGGAGGGAGAACATTCATGATTTTAACACCACTTGTGTTTTAACATATAACACAAGAACCCCTGCTATCAAAAATATTTTCCAAAAGAACTGGAATATTTTTAGATCAAATGATGGTATATATAAGAAATTGGGTAATACACCCAGATTTGTCAACAAAGTGGGCTTTAATATGAAACAACTTTTGGAATACAAAAGACCTAACACTTTCCAAAACAAACAAGGTACAAAAAGATGTGGCATGTGTCACTTTTGTTCTTATATTTGTGTTGAGCCAACCTTAAGGTTAAATAACATTATGAACAGTAAGGTATACCTACAAAATGGTAATTGTAACACCAGGGGAGTGGTTTACCTGGCTTTGTGTTGTACTTGTAAATATTTTTATGTAGGCAAGACCGAACAACTTCTTAAAAATAGAATTTATGAGCATCTAAATGATATTAAGAATCACAAGAACACCAATGCCCTGTATAAACACAGTACTTCTTGTGTTGAATTCAAGAAATTTGTTTTTGGTATTTTAGACACTATCAAAATAGATACCAGGGGCGGTGATTGGAAAAACTTACTAAAAAAGAAGGAAAGTCAATGGCAGTTTAGACTGGCTTCTATGTTTCCCCCAGGACTAAATGAAACAGTGTCATTAATACCATTACTTACAGAAAGGGCCAACAATATTTGAATTATCTATATATACATATACATATATGTACACACATATATGTATATATATATATACATTGTTCATATTTTACATACACTATTTTCTTCATTTCAAGGTTAAGAATTTTTAGAATTTTTAAATGGAACAAGTTTACATATTTACATATCAGTTGAGATATTTTTTATACATTTTTCATATAACTTACATAATATATTTATTTATTAAAGCTTATCATACAACAATGGATTTTAATAAAGTTTTTAAACTAAATTTTTGTGTTTTAAACAAAACCCAAGGTGCCAATATTTATTAAAATGTAACTTTACAATAATACAATAGGTATATATATATTCAATATACACATTCTAGTTTCACATACATTTTTAGGTTGGTGTTTGTTTAAATTTTAAATAATTAATTGTGTGGTGTCATTGATTTAAACACTATATAATGTGTAATTAAATGTGGTTAATTGTTTCTGATGAAGTCTCTATCACGAGATGAAAACGCTAAAACTTTTGGTCTCATTAAAAATGGATTGTTCGTACATTTTCTAACTGGCGTCCTGGGTTCCTGGTTCATTTGGATTTATTCAATTGTTCACATATTATAATATTGAAGTAACTGGAAACATCAGCCACAAAGCATTATAGAAAATGATGAAGTTTATATCACATGGGATCACCCATTACCAACAGTTGAAAAAATAGATGCGACAAAACCAGATATAGTAGTCCATGAAAAGAAAACAAAAGTAGCATTGATCATTGAAATTTTTACACCCAGTGAATACAGTGTCTTATGTACAGAGAGACACAGTCATAAAATACCAGAATTTGCCAGCAGAAACGAGGGCAATGTGGAAGAAGGATATCCAGACAGTTCCGGTAGTAGCAGGAGCAATGTGTCTCATAAAAAAAGAATTTACAGTCATATTTAGCTATGCTACTGATACATGTAACTCCATATGAATTGTATTTTGTTCTGCCACTCAGCATATAACAGTAGAAAGTCTGGCTGATCAATGGTACTTCAACGGTGAACTTTTTCTATTGGTATATGCTTGATGTACAATGCATACGCTAGAGGGGTTGTCCAATCAGTGTGCTCATTTGTGAATAGTAATAAGCATTTATCATAAAATACCTTATAAACCATGATACAGACTGATGTAAGAGTAGAAGAAATACAAATTGCAGTACAGATAACAGAAGCTGACAACTGTTCTTACAATACCTAGTTTCTAACTGGGAAAAAGTAGGACAGAAAAAGACAACAGGATAAGCAGAAGAGAGTCCAGAAAGAGACAGGGACTTCTGCAGGAAGACGGGTTACTAAAACCTAGAACAGAGAAGTGAGAAGACTACTGCAGAAAGCTATACGTATAAAGGAGTAGCAAGGGTTCTACAATCAGAGTAGATAATGGCATGAATAAAAAATATAGTGGCTATTAGGGAAGACACTATGATTTCAGCATGCACATAAAGCATGATTTAGCTGGTTTTCACTTTATGTGGCACTTCAGTGTCATTCAGCAGTCTTGGTGCTCATTTTGTGAGGTTTCCATGAAATTTCACATTTCTTTCTTTAAGAATTTGTCTCACTGGCCCTCTACACCTATCCCCTTATACTACATTTATACTTAAACAGCCACCCCCACTTTTACCCAACAACCATTCACAATCCCACTAAATAAAATTCCTCTTATATCATTTATCTCCTCCTTCAACACCACTTCCTCTCAGCTCAGTGTGCAGTAATTACTTAACCCTTCCCTCTTCTGCCTATTCTATTAGCCCCTCTCCTTCCACCTATAGTTTCTAGCACCACTTCTGCCACATAGCCAGCATACTCAATTTCACCTCAACCACTAATCCAAATGAGTCCCAGCCCTTACAAACTACCACATCAACCAATATACTTCACCCTTGCACACTAAATCTACAACAACTGCTATCTCCTTTCTCACCCCATCTTACTCTATCAGTCCACAACTTTACCCTACCCATCTCCTTTGTCTCCTAACAGCTTACTATCTTTTCCATATTCTTAACATCTCAACCTACCCCCTGTTAGCAAGCTGCTAAACTGCACAAACCATTCAAAGTCATCTTTCCTCGCACTTTCAATTCACTTCTATGCAGTGGGGACATCCACCCAAACTCAGGGTCTCCCATCTCTCCAACAATCACCACCGCACACAAACACTCAGTGAACATCAGTACTCAAACTCTTTCATCTAAATACCCACAGCATATGCAATAAACCTCCCTACCTACATGACTGAATTGAATCAAACAATCCTGACATTCTAGCCATAAATGAGATATGGATAAAACCCACTATAGCCTCTGAAGAGATTTTGTCACCTGGTTACAACTTACTATGCCTTGACTGCACAAAAGAAAATACTGTGGCACTCTAGCAAAATAACCCCCAGTTTTCTCTGTACCATAAATCACTTCCATCTTTCTCAGAAGCAGAAATCCTGATGGATTCTGGGTGGGAGGTTGCATAATTGTTAAGGTGTTTACCTTACAAACAGAAGGTGCAGGGTTTGATTCCCACATGTGGTAATTGGCTAGGCTTAAAATGGCCCAGAAGGCAATTAGCCTAGTACTAAACTATGAACTATGATCTCTCTCCTAAATATTAAGATTGCCAAGTCTATCTGCATAACACCCCTTTATATCACATCCTTCAGTGGCTCAAACTGTAGCATACTGGAAGAAATTCTCTCCTGGTTACACTCCAATATATCACTTAAAACTATCATCCTAATCAATCGGTCTTCCATAACACTCGCAAATCAGTCTTCTTGTATAAGCTTTTTTATCTTCAGACAATTAAGTAGCTGCAATAATAGACACAATAAATCCACAGACTCATCATTCATATTAGACTAGATTATTACAACTTAACTAATAACCCAAACAACATCAGTCATGCAAGTGTTCTACAAGATGCCCTCAGTAACCACCATCAGATATTTGCTCTCCACTCCTTTTCTAAACACAGCATGTATGCAATCTACAAGCCTGTCAGGAGTCTAACTTCAACAAGGATTCATTCCTTGCATCCCTCCAGGCTTACAACTGATGTGCACTAAACTCCTACCAGTAGATAAAGCTGTTCACCCTTTAACAATACTTTTCTTTAAACATCCTTAATTCTCTTGCCATACTCAGGCACAAAACAGTCATATCTACCTCAACCCCCTGGCTCACTCTTCCTATCAAACAACTGACGGGCCTGCTAGATAAAGCATGGAACACCTCGGAAAAGGATAAGACAAAACCAACTATGAGCATTAGCCACACCTTCATAATAAAGGCAAAGCCTAAATAAATTTGGACAAAAAAATCTTATTTATTCTCCTAACATAACCACCACACCAAATCCCTGAATCAGTTAAGGTCTAACTTTTCCAAACTGTAAACTCAGGCAAACCTTCACAACTACACCGTCAGCCTACATAATCTGATCTCTGTATAGCTTGTTCCTTCCACACACTCTATCAGCACTCCTGTTTGTCTCTTAGACTCTATACACAGTACAGACCCAGCAACAGCTCCCACATGCCGTACTGAAAATGCTTGACTTTAAACCAGTCCCCACCAAAACCATTAAACAGCACCTCTAAAATCTAAAAGTCACCACCACAGCCCCATATAATCTCCTCACAGAATATGTAAACCTAGCAGCTAAAAGCTTAGTTTACCCTGTTTCTATGTCAATTTACAGATCAGTCCAGGAAGCATACCTCTCCATAAAAACAGCCTTATCAGACAAAGCCATTATAAGGTTCAAATCTTAACTTCCCCATAGAACTCAATGTAAAATACCTACAAACCTCTTCCACATTCCTCCCCATCCCACTGGTGCCCCCCCCCCCCCCCAGTGATTTATCCCATTCCCTCTTCTCCTAAATATATTCATCAACAATCTGCCCACTGCACTAAACAACTCCACTCTGATCCAGTACTTAAATGACTCCATCATCATCCGTCCTGTTATCTCTGAACTTCAGAAAGTCACTCAGCATTCTTTCACATCTGTGGAAACCTGTATTGTGAAATCAAATCTATTCCTAAACCCTTAAAAAAATAAAACTCATGCTCTTCACACCTAAACCAGTATCAGCACTACTCAACTCATTTACCCTTCCATTGTCTTATGGTGCCTTAATCAAACTTGTCTACCACACTAAACTATTTGAAATCAATACTGATAAACACTTAAAATTCTGTCTACTTATTCACCAAGCAATACTCTATCTATCCAAACATTTTTATCTGATCATGCAGAGAAGGTCAGTGCTGCTACATTCCTTATCCATGCCCTGGCATATGCTTCAGCAATCTTTACCAATCTGCAACTAACAAAACTCACAACATTTCAGCAATCATACAACAAGACTGCACAGTCTGTAACAAGCCTTCTAACAGAATGCACCACTGTGGATCTCTCAGATGGCCCAGTGAAAATAGTAACACTGGATAGCTACTTCACAGACGTTAGAAGAAGGTACCTTTCCAACAGAACTAGAGGAGACAGTTAACTTGCCTGCCCTATTCATTATGTAAATACAAATACCATGGTAAGTATTAAATGTGAAAGCAAAAAAACAATGAAAAATAAGTCAAATCTGAAGTCCAAGGTCTCAACGCTACCTAAGACCTGCAGCAATTAATGTAACACTCACCTATATCAATCACTACTTAATCAAAGATGGCCTCTAAATCAGTCATAGGCTCATACGTTTATAGGTCTGTTTTAGGCTAATGAACACAAGGGCCTTTTTAAGCCTAGTCACGCATCCCAAATCTCTAACAAGTTCTGGTACCCTTGATAAGTGTAAGATGGGGCTTGGAAAGTGAAACATTTCCAAGCAGGTGTGTGGGAGATGAACCATTTACAGGCTGCCAGTGTCCATTAGAGACATAGGTGTCAAACCAGATATGAATTTCCTGTTCACCATCCAACTGTCCAGGTTACACTTGAATTGGGTTAGTCAGGAAATCTGCTTCCCGTGGATGGGGAGCCTGTTCCAGGGAAGGCGTAGTCTCTGGGATACATACCTATCTCTCCAACAGGTCCTATTTATATCACAGGCAAGGTTTAAGTCTTTAGAATGGGTAATTCTGATGTTGTTTGTTTTGTGGATATGCAGGATGTCCATCAGCATGGGGTTTGACAATGCCTTGTATGCCAGACATAGATGTTCTCTCAACAGCCTGGAGGAGGCAGAATACAGGGATAGGGCCTTGAGGTGGTCTGCATAGGACATGTTACTTATGCCCTGTATTCTTTTAGTGAAGAACCTCTGCGGAAGTTCCAGTTGTAAGACGTGTCTGGCTAGGTACATACCCAGGGGGCACTGTACTCAATGATAGGTCTGATGAATGCCGAATCCAGTTTAACAATGACCTCCTTTGACCTAGATGCCATACCTTTGTTTATAAGTTGCATAACATAGAATCACTTATTTGGTACTGTAGACATATGATGGTCAAAGGCTAAATGTGTGTTCCCAAGTCCCTCACTACTGGGTCAACTCTTAGGGGTATGTTGTCAATATAACAGTTACCAGGGTTGGATGACTTCCAGAAAGATACTATTATGCACTTCTTGGCATTTAGTTTTAGTCCGTGGCTCTGCCACCAATTATTCATCTGTGATGGCCCTTTCTGGAGAACATTTGTGCCAGTGGAGGATTGTATGACTGCCCCTAATTTGAAATCATCTGCAAATTCAGTCAAGGGAGGTCACTGACATTAGCCTTGACTTCAGAAAAGTAAATGCCAAAAAGGATCGGTCCCAGGAGTGATCTTTGAGAGACCCTGTTTGTGACTGGCCTCTTTGTATTGGTGGACTCCCCAATTCCAACTTCATGGGTTCTGTCTATGAGCCAACTGGCTATCTACCAGGTGACATAACAGTTTACACTTCACCTCTTCTGTTTTGTCAACAATGTCTGAGTTGGGTGTTGTGTAGAATGTCTTGGACAGGTCAATGTAGGCATTGTAAACTGTTTTACCCTCATCCAGTGCTTGGTGACATTCTCAAAGAAGTCCACCAGGTTGAGTAGGTATGGCCTGCCCTTGAAAGTAAGTTGGGTTGGGTTTCCTATGTGATTATTGATCTTTTCCATGATAATTCTTTCAATGACTCTGGGTCTGTAGATGGCCCACCTTTGTTCAGAGAGATGACTGCTTCTGTTCTCTATTCATGAGGCATGAAGTTTGTTTGGAGATTACAGTAGGTTATGTTTCATGCTATTTCAGAGGCATCCTGGGATACTGTATGGGCCCATTAATGCAGTGTTCTTGGCCTTAAGGACATGTTCCCTAGTGATAGCAGAAACAGTTATATTTGATAGTATTTCTTGAGGTGATGTTAAGGGGAAAGAGTGGGAAAGCTGGAGCTGAATTAGTCAGCTAGTAGGTTTGCTATGTCTTCTGGCTCAGTATATGTGGCTCCTTTAGCAATGAGCTCTGCACACAACTGTGTATTGCGTTTGAGGTTGTAGACATAGCTAAAGAATGCCTTGTAGTTTTCCTTGACCTGGAAGACCATATTCACCTCAAATTTGGCTTTGGTCAACTTTATTTGTCCTCTAAATTGTTTGTTTAGTTTGATGAGAGTGCTTTTATCCTGCTGGGTGCAATATCTTCTCATTTTTACCATGGTTTTCTTCCTTCTGTTATACAGTGCTTGTATATGGCTTCTGCGAAGAGTTCCACATAGGCAGCAGTGTTCTCAGGGTTTATGGGGTCTTCAAATTTTATCATTATTATCAATATTATCATTTAATAGTAGAAAGTTAGCTGAAGAGTAGTTCTTGAATATTCCTGGGTTAGCTTGGGTTCCAGATTTTCTACTTTAAAGGAAACCATTTTGTGGTCTGACCCTACCAGAGAAGACATTACACTAGTGGGTGTGCAACACTCTCCCATACTAGTGAGGACCAGATTCCATATTTTTGCACCCCTGGTCAGTGTTTTGACAATGTGGTCCAGGAAGTCTGAGTTTACAAAATCCAGCAATCTGTGTGACTGTATGTTTGGTGTCATATATGATTCCCAGTTAATAGGGGGGTAATTAAAGTTATCCAAGAATATGGTATTGGGTTGGATGGTGAGTGTTTCCAATAAGTTTAAATACATGGTATGGGTTTCTTGGGTCATAGATGGGGACCTATAGCTTACAAGGAAGTGCTATTGGATTTTGCACATGGTGATTTGAATGTGGAAAAGCTCAAGTGCATTGTCCTGTTTAACCAGCCTTGAGGTATATTTATTTTTGATGTAAACTGAGACACCTCTACCTTTAGTCCCTGTCTGTATAGCAGTTGGCCTAAATGTGTGGAAGGCATTATTGGCTTACACTGCACTGCCAGTGTGCTGTCCATGGCTTTATACCATGTCTTGGTGACCGCACAGATAGCTGCGTTCTCTAAGATGAGGAGAGCTTGTAGGGAGTGGAGTTTCTTGTTTAGACTCCTAGCACTGAGCAGCTATACCTCTAGATTTTCTTGGTTTTGATTTGCTACGTTGGATGTACTTTCAGGATGGCATTGCCTACAAAAGACACTATGGAGGAGGGCAATGTTTTAACAAATATTCAAAACCCTAGAAGGGAAAGGTGCAGACCATCCCTGACAAAAAAGTGTGGCCTGTTGACCACCTCCTTCCATGCTGGCAAATGCTGCATCCACTTATTATTAAAGTCAGGCATCTTCTTTTTGTATTATGGCATCAGTCCAAACAGATTTACTCAAAGCAGAAAATAAAATGCAAAAGCAGTGCCAGACAATGCAGAAAACCAATTGCCAATTACATTCTAGATGTTGGGTGCAAGAAATGCTCAGAAAACAAGTTGTTCTGTCTTCTTTCTTTCACTCTAGGATCATAAATCAAAATTTTTCTGGCTCAAACAATAATGACATGAATGCTGTAAAGAGAAAGATCATCTACTTTAGTGTCAGAAGCCAGGCGCAAATGAGTGGGCACTTAGTCATGAACAAGTGGAAACTTCATTTTCTGTATGCCACAATAAGTGGGTGAATATTCTTGCAACTAAGAGCTTTTACAGAAACAAATAATTTAAACACTGTAGCTGCAAAATAAAAAAAACAGTACACTATATTTAAAGTTGGAGAAGAACACATATGAAGACAATGATAAATACACTGACACTCTTGTCAAACACTGTCAAAGTTAACAACAATTTTGACAACAGACATGCTATGTGAAAGGGCACACCAATCTAAAGGGAGAAATTGTAAAGCACGTCATCCTTCATAGATACAAGGTGCATTTTGGGAATGGAAAAAACATAAAAATAGAAAAGTCATATTACCATAGCTGCCTATGCCTATATACTGCTGTGAGGTATACAAATTAAAAATAATGGTACTGATGAAGGAATGCTAGTACTAAACAGAATATCATGGTAAAACAAAAATAAAGTGTTTTTTTTTTTCAGGTCTTGACTATAGTGGTCCTTTAAATAAAGTAGACATCCTTCTCGGTTTTGATTGCTTTCCTTGTGCCTTTCTACTTTCATCTGTACTTTTCCCTTTTACTTTCTAAATTATGTACCTTTTCATCCTAAACTTGAGAACTACAATTACTTTCTTATTTTCACATAAATGTTTGTGCTTTTGTGATGACTACCTTGATGAAGCCCCATTATTTTCCCACAATATCTTTTTGTCTGTTCAATTCAATTTTCTTTGGTATCCACCCATTTTTTTAAACTACTCCCTCCAATACCAAGTATTTTACTGCCCTTTGACTTGGTTCTGTGACTTACCAATGTTAATATGACTCCAGCTCTATGGCAATGAATTGCTCCAGAACTACTACCTACTTCTGATCAGAGATTGGGTATCTATCTTCATTTAGGTGTACCATGTCTACGACTGGTAAGTGCTGGATGGGTTCTAATACTACAAACCTGGCTATCCAATAAGAATCTCACTCAAGGTGCTTCAGAAGAGAATATTGCAGTCGTCTGCAGAAGCACTGCAACAGCATTTTGTACTATTTACTCACTTCATTGCTGATCTTGGGTTACTCTCTCAGAAGCTAACTGACTTTAGGCAAAGTTTTGCCTATGGAATACAGCCAGTCCATGACCACAGTTCATACTACATTAGATCCATCCTCTGCTATTTTGCCACTGACATGAGCCTGTTTTATTTTTATATGCTGTAATACTATGTGTATACATTTACGTTTATGTTTAATCTTCCTTGTGGTTTGTCTCCTCCACATCATTACAGGGAAGCAAACTACTAACACAATTAAAGCCTAAAAATTACTGCACAATTCTAGCCTAGTATTACTGATTTTGTCAATTTACTACACACCAACTAAACTTGATGGTCTACCATTTTTTGCAGTATGGTTTGGTAGCAATAGATTCCTTATAATTTCTGGAAATTACTGATAATTCTATAACTAGCAAGGAATGTGTCTTAAATTAAACATACTACTCAATAAAGTCATGACTCCATGAGCTACAGACCCTCAACTCCACAACAACAAACATACATGCGTACCCTACTTCACAGTATCCATATACTTCTGTTACTTTATCTGAATGTATGACTGATGTAAACAGCTGGGACCATGGTTGCAAATGACATTTTTTTTTCCAAGTTAAAAAATACGAGTGTTCTACATCTAACAACATTTTCAAAGTTAAAATAACTTTTATATGAGAATCAGAACATTCATATTCCCTAAGATAAGAGTACCAAGTTACAAAAATTACTGAATGCTGAACTTGGATTACTCTGCCAGCCCCACATGCATGCGATCTAAGTAAATTATTCAATCAGCCTATAGTTGCTGAATGGGTTCTTAAAGCTAATGGGCTGCCCAAGTTTTAACAACATATAATCAAATCAAAAGCCTTAAACCTAAGATTTCATGAATACACCATCCTACAGAACATATCCCTGCACACAAGCAATGGTCTCATCAAAGGACAAAATACTGAGAAGAAAGAATATTTAAAAGCAATACAAGCAACTTCTATTTATGGTAAACACAAAACCTGATTTAGTTTTCTTTAAAATAACTGAACATTTATGCCACTTAGAACTTCTATTTCTATTTTAAATATGGGTCTCCATACACCACACAGGTTGTTTACGTACTCTACAAATGCTTGACTAGCATGTAATCACTGTTATTAGTTAATTAATCAGCACAGCAGTTGAAACAATGTTAATTGCAGAGTAGCTTGTTTCAAATCACTGTAACATTCTACGTGAATTATGTCCTAGAAGTGGAAACTGTATGTACTGAGCAAGGAAAATGTAACAAACAATGAGGGACATTAATATAATAATAATAATAATAATAATAATAATAATAATAATAATAATAATAGTTTTATTTTATAATGAAACAATAAAAAAACTTGACAGAACGTACTTGATCTACATCCATCCTTGCCTGCAACTTCTCAAATAATTAAAACAGGCCTCGAGCAGTTATAGTTCAATCCAAGTCACAGAGTGCACAGTCTGACAGCTGCTTGTATATCCTTTTCTGAATTATTATGTTTTTTTCCAGCCTTAAAGAACTAATGGTAGCACAAAGCCTATGTATTCCTTTAGCCTGTACGTTTGTCACAGATTATACTAAATGACATCAGAAGTCACATAAAACTCACTCTAATTCTCAACAGAATGAGTCATTTTATTCATTTTGGAACTGAAAACAGGAAGCTGTAATAGCATCAGATGGGCACCCACTAACCAAATAGCTGTTTGTTAAATCAAGCATTCATTTTAAATGCAATCTAGCAGCATTTGCAGCTGAAGTGTGGTTTGCATGCTAGGTGGTAGAAAAGCAAAGCTGCATAAGTAAGCATTATTTAAGCGATTATATTTTCTTCTTTGCATTTCTTTTCATTTGCACACATAAAAATAATTCAAAACAGTTTACTTACCAAATGATAAAGAAACAGTGCAAATGAGACATAAAAAGCCTGATCCAAATGAACATGTTCAAACAGATCTAAGGGAGAAGTGATGTCTTCCTAAATCATAAATAACTTCTATAACAAACTGCCAAATTGTAACTTTATAAATGTAAACATAAAAAGAAAAATGATTTACAAAAGTTGCATATCTTGTTTGCAAAACTTCAGTAACAGCTCACTGTTTTTTATCAAACTACTGATCCTGGCAACAAAGCTAAACAGAGTACTCCAGGCTTCCTCATCCCTAGCAAGACCCTCTAGCCCATCCTATGTTATACCTAGGCAGGCTTTGAGGCATATATCCCTCAATGAATCCAGGGTCTGTATGAAACTACCTCCCACTGAGCCATGTCTCCTATACCTACTGAGAGAGGCACTTCAGGAAAATCCATATCAGGTGCCCAAAACACATCAAGTGGCTCCTCTCAAATGGAAGAGCAATGGCTCTGTTCTGAGACCTTTATAGATTACTGGGATCATCATAGAGCCATGTAAACCATTTGCTCCTGTAATCTTATCATTTGGTTCACTATGCAAAGCACACGACCACAGGTAAGGATAGAGAGACTAATCTTTTATTTAACCATTTTTCATTCCTAATGCCTACTGACCACAAAGCTTTCTTCTCATCCAGCTACTGAGATGGACGATGATCTAGGCAGCCATCAATATTTTTCTATTTTACTGCCTGTCCCTTATCACCCTCTTAGCAGACCTGATGAGTGCACTAAATGGAGTTGTGGGTCCTTTGAATATACATGTCCATGCAGATTCACACTTGTTCAGCACATACATTTTGGTCTTCATGCTGTGCTACACACAACCTCGAGCCTCTTTTGGGTGTCAGTATCATAGTGGTTCAAGTCTCATTACTCAACACCAGATGGATAAACTAATGACAGCTGCTCTATCCCACTCTGCCTGGACAGCTCTATCAGCTCACAGACCACTAATCAAACTTGGGTTGTGTGTGATGCAGCTAAGATTTCATTTGTCTGCATTACAGAGCTGACATTGGGATGGGGACACTGACTGACAGTAAAATGGTAGCTCTGACCAATGGCTAAGTCCTCACTGTGTCACGATAATCCAGAATAATGCTTTCACTGTACCCACCCACTGGACCATCTCCTGGTTTTCTCTACCTTCATTTGTGAACATGAGTCCAAAATACTTAAATTCTTCATTTGCAAAGAACAATGTGCTCTAGTCTAGGACAGAGCCATGTCCTCTATTTACAGGAATTTTTTTTTTGTATTATCTCAGTAGCTTCACATTTAACAGCAAACCAGTTCATTGCATGTTAAAGATGAAAATCACTTTTGTTTAAGACTGTACGTGATCAGCTGAAAACAACAATAATATGATCCTCAAGTCCCAAACTAGAGGATCTCCATGCTTTAGCTGCATCATGATATTCTGTCCTTGAAAGTTGTGAAGAGGAGAAGAGAAAAAAACTTCTAGCATTTGGAGAAAACAAACGGCACACAGCAGCAGTACTGGGACACCAAACTACTGCAGCAACTCCTACAGAGCATTCCAGTGAGTGTGTATATCTGTGTGTGTGATCACACGCCTGTTCCAGGTTCACAAGAAACACACAGTACCTGCAAACACACGTGAACCTTCTAATTTCTCTGTGTAAGGACAGAGAGTTGATTTGCTTTTCCACTGCCAGGACAGAATCCATAATGTTTCTCTTGAAACAAAGGCCTGACTACTGGAAGAAGTCGCCCTTTCTACATCCCAACATTTTTCTCAGGGAGAATAAGGAGTGTGACCCCCCAATAAATGGGCACACCCTCCTGCTCCTTTCATGAAAAACTGAGACAAGCACCCCAGTTTGCTAATCCAGCACTTGTTTTTGCCTTCCCCACATAAGTAAAAAGGTATAACCTTAAGACTCCAAAAATGTCCGTTGTCTTCAGCATTTTTAACCAGATTTCATCCATCTCTGCAGCCCTTCCTAGCAGATCTGTTTAATGACTGTAGTGAGCTTAGCTACAGAAATGGAGTCAGTCTCACCAGCTGCTTATGGCACTGTCCCTTCAGTGAAGGCATGGTCAGCAGTTACAGAAGTGACCCTTTATGTTTACCACCATTCTACTCTGCTAGACAATCTACTACCAGCATTCCTCTGTTCCTTTAAAGTACTCTTTGTACCCCTCTTACCTCACCTATAGCAGTCAAATCACTCATCTGTGAATGTGTATGGAAGCCTAAACTTTGAAACCAATGCTGATAATGAACACTGTACTGCAACTGCTCTACTTATATGGAAAGTGAGATTTTTCACACATATCTCACTCTCTATCTCTCTAGTTGCTGATTAATTAAGTCCTATACATATGTCTGTAACATGTACAATGCAAATATCATATGCCTGTACTAAAACACCTCTACCTGGCTGTTCCTAATGTTCAAGGTATTTTATTTCTTTTGTCTTTTGGTTTAATAGTTAGGACTAACTATTCAATGGTGTAATATGCACTTTCTGTTTTATAACTGTTAGCTGATAGCTGTTCACATTGTTTTTATCAGTCTTATACTCCTATTTATTAGTGAAACCAAATATAAACACAACGTATGTGTATGCATTTTGTGTTGAGCTGTTCTCCCCAGGCTTTCACTAAAAAGAGGCCTTGCACCCAATTGGATTATCCCCAGTAAAAAATACAGATAAATAAATAAATAAATAATTGTGTCTACCTCCAAATACTTTTCTCATTTCAGCCCTTGTGTTTTTCAACATTTCTAAAAACAACCTTTTTACACTGAATTGCCAGGCGGTTTGTTAAAGCCTGTAAGTCATTCAAAAACTGAAGTAAATAAGAAGTTACTGGCTATTTGTTATTTAATTATTTAAGTATACTGCTGGACTTAATTTGTATTTTAACATACTGACATGAATAAAGTAGCTTTGTAGGTATATCATTTACTAACCTGGATAAAGACTTTCATAGCCTTATAAGGTAAAAGATATTTAAAACCAGAGGAAGAGAGGATTAAGGCATAATTTACTTTTCAGCCATATCTGCAAGTACATATGGAACCCCTTGCCTTACCCAACCCAATCAACTCTTTCGCATAGCAAACTTTGTTGACATACAAGGAGAAAGCTCTGACTACCAATCAGGCAACCCACGCTCTACTGGCAGCTTGGGCAACAGCCAGCAAACAGAAACTGGATTCCACTTTAACTAAACACTAAGCAGTTAGTGAGCCCAGAAATGGAAACCTGAATATCAGAGGTACACTGCTTCATAAACATAAAACCTGCGGTGGTGGTGCTGCGGTAGCATTGTCACCTCACAGTAAGACGCTGTCCGGTTCGATTCTCAGCTAGTGCGTCTTCTGCGTGGAGACATGCGCGAATGGGCGTACCTTCATTGAAGGTTGTGCTTCAGAGCTGGTAACTCGGCACATAAAAATCAACTACCAATTATTAGCGGACTGGAGTTCCGCTGTGGCGGAAACGGGGAAAAGCCGAAAGACACAAACAAACTGCTTCATAAACATATGTTTTTTGGGGATGCAGCCTTAAAAATTTTCACAAGGATAAAAGTTTTAGTATCAGCCCAAGAACTAAAAGATATATACAAGCAGTAATACTGACAACATTACTTTTATTAAGTTGCTTTGACTATGGTATATTTGTTGCCTTTATTTTACTGTGTCCTATGGCAATTTTTATGTGTGGTTTATTACTTTTTTAACAGGAAGGTATTACTTTTAAGTAATGCATCTTTAAGTTTACTTGTGTGACTGACTTTCTGTTTTCTGTTTGTGTGGTGATAGTCTTTTCTGCACACATATTTTTATTCACTTCCTATCCCTACCTACATTGTTTCATTTCTTGTTTGTGGGGTCTATGCTTTCACTTTCATTAGGAGATTATCTTTTAGCTTTCTGGATGCCTCTTATTCTTCCTGATTAGGTAATATATATTTAGTGCTTTTATTACTATAAAGTTTACATATATATATATATATATATATATATATATATATACATAGAGTAGTTTTATTGCTTTTATTCCTATAAACTAAACTACATATCATTAATGTCATGGTCCTGATGTCTGTTTTACCTCATTGTTGTTTCTTACAAAAAGTTAGCAATACAGTTGAACTAAGGATATTTTTCTAGTGTTTAATGATTTGTTGTGATGATTTAATGTTGTATTTGAAAGGAAGATTTCTATATTTCAGTTTAAGTCTACAAAAATACTTTTCAAGATGATGGCAATTTGTTTTTTGAGGGTTTTCTGGATACTTAGTGATATTTTGACATAATTTGTCTTCTGAAAAGGATTCTGATTTTAGAAAGCTTTATGCAGAAATAATTGGAAATGATTAAGGCTCTGAGCTCTCAGTCAGTGTCCTTTATCCCAAGGACCAAGGTTTAGTTGCTCTTTCCTCTCCATTTGAATACTGTGTGACTCTGTGCAAGTCACTTAAGCAGAGAGTACTCCCAGCTTGACAATGGAGAAAAGGGTACTTGTTTCAAGTGGGTTTACACAGTTAAAAATGAATAAAAAGTTGTATATACGTGGCTGTGTGTGTGTGTGTGTGTGTGTGTGTGTGTGTGTGTGTGTGTGTGTGGATCTATGTATATATATATATATATATATATATATATATATATATATATATATATATATATATATATATACACATATAGTTAAGGGCTCAGACTGTCAAAGGTTTGAGCACTTAGACATTGACTCTACAAGATTAAAAAAACACACACATATATATATATATATATATATATATATATATATATATATATATATATACATATATTATTTATTTAACATTTTTTAACCGGGAAAGTCTGACTTGGAACTAAGCCAATTTTCAGTGGAGGCCCGAGGAGAAATGCTCCAGATGCATCTTTGTAACATGGGAGGAAAGTGGAGCATCCAGAGGAAACCCACACAAACACAGGGAGGACATGCAGACTCCGCACAGAAGGCACCTCAGCCGAGAATCAAACCGGAGAACCTCTAGCTGTGAGGCGACAACGTTACTGCTGCACCAATATCTGAGATCGCTCTATAATAGGAAAAAGGAAAATTCCCTGTCCCCAGTGTGCAAAGATCATGCACAACCAAATAACATCAAAGTTCAAAAAGTGACAGACAGGTACATACATATACATGCAAACACACACGTGGGAGCACACACACACACACACACACACACACACACACACACACACACACACACAAACACACACACACATTATAAATATCTATATATATATATATATATATATATATATATATATAAAGAATAAAGGTTAATTGAAAAAAGAACTGCTGAACATCAGTTCACGGAGTCCCGTATTGCCACACTTCTGCAAGTGTCCATTGCAGCGAATGCACAGTGCATTCTCTGATACGTCTTTGATGTAACAAACAGAAATTGCAGTACAGTGCAGAATGGGAAATATATCCTTTTCCTCACTGTAGTGCGATCTAAGGGTTGGAATATATAAGTTGTAGGGGGGTGGGGGTGCAGGGAGCTTGCCCCTCTGCATAAACATGAATGTCAGTTTTGTGCAGTACTTTCGTACTGCTGTAAAACAGATAAGTAAGTGTATACGTACCACAGTACTTTATTACCTATTATTTTGCATTCAGCATATAGCCACCTGCAGTTGTTTTGGGACGCTATATATTAAAGGTGAATTTTGATTTGAGGTTCTCAGTTGGAAATGAAGTGCACTACTGGTGTCATGTTACTAAATTGTTGTGATGAACAAGGGATTACTTACACAATGGTGCGAACACTTGAGGAATCCAAGCATGTCAAAAAATACCGAATTTGTATCCAGATGATCCATTTTCAACATTCTCACCTACTAATTATGCATGACATCACACAAGTGATTCGAACAGATAAATGTATTATATAATGATTCTAATAGTTACAACATAACACATTTTGCAGTAAGCATAAAGACACCTAACATGGTGGCAAATTTATAAACTCACTCACATAGCTAGCTAGCAAGCTAGGTAGACTGAGAGAGAAAGAGAGCTCAAAACAGGTAGTGCAGTCCCGTGGTACTCAAACTAAATATTAAAATGCTAACACAACAAGGATGGGAAAGACAAGCAAGGCTGACTGCAATGTATTCTGACTGTTTCTAATGCTGCAGTTCAGAAGAATAAACCATCTTAAGCATAGTCTTAGCTCTGTTAATTGGTAGCAACATATAAAATAACTGTAGTACTCATCCAGAGAATCTAGCATGCTATTTTGCAACTCACTTTTTGTCCTTTATACATATACACATCCTATTTCAGACTTTTTAAAATGTTTTAGCTTATCTATGAAGCAATGACACATTCTAATAAACAAATAATCTTATAATAATTCCGAAAATATGTAGAGATATGAGAGGGCATAACCCTTTCCTACCTGGATGGTTGTCCAGCAAAAGTTGTCCACCTCTGATCCTAGTTTGCATGAATCATGCAAAATTCTATTTTTTGAGTCCTTGATTTTGCCTTTCCACAGCTGACCATTAGCCACTCCCAGGCTCCTCCTATCCACTTGATCTACCAGATCCACTTTAGCCTAACCAAGACTAATCCCAACTCACCTGCGGGGCCAGCAAGGACAGTGAAGAACCTAAAGCATCACCGTACTACTGCCAGGTAGAGATTTGCCTAATTCCCCACTCACCCTGTATGCATCCAGTACCACCCTGCAGGTAGGAGAAGTAATGCAGCTGACATCAATAGGACATCCTGCCCACCCTCAGACAGCACCATAGTGTTGTTTCCCCATTCTTCACCAGGGAAGTCAGACAGCATGAGTGTGCCCTGAGCGCATGCACTTCCCTCCTCCCAACCTGTATGGGAACAACCATTCCTTCTTGTCTGAGCCATCCAGCACACAAGCTACTATTCAAACTTAGGTCACCTTGGCCATAGTCACGTCTTTATATCTCTATACCACTGGCACAGACTATGAATGATGTAAAATGTAACCATTCCATCAGCAGACCATTCTAGAGCATCATTATATCAGCAGGTCAGTTAAATTCTTTTCTGTTGATCTACTACATTAACAGGCTAACAAACAGTCATTTTGGAGCTCTCTAACATCAGCCACACAGATAACAGCCATTATCAAACTATGCTACATCAGAAGGTCAGCTAACATTCATTTGTCAACTTAGCTCCATCAGCAGGTCTTCTAGCAGCAGTCATTCTGGAGCTCTGCTACATCTGTGGGGCAGCTTACAGCCATTCTAGAGCTCCACTACATCAGCAGATATCCTAATAAATATTCTGGAGATAGAATTATCAGATAGTTAACATTTATTCTAGAACCTCACCAGATCAGCATGATATCCCTCAGTCATTCTGGTACTCTGCTACATCAGCAGGTCAGCTAACAGTCATTCTGCAGCACCACTACAGTATCAAGACAGACAAAAGTCATTGTGAAGCTCTGCTACATCAGCAGGCAGCTAACATTCATTCTGCAGCCCCACTGCATCTTCTAACAGCCATTCTGGAGCTGTGCTACATCCACAGGAGAGATAACAATTATTCTGAATTTCTGCTATATCAACAGAGATCCTAACAATTATTTTGGAGATCTGCAACATCATCAGATCACATAACATTTATTCTGGAGCTACATCAGCAGGTCAGCAAACAGTCATTCTCGACTGCTGCTATTTTAGTAGGTCACTTAGTGATTCTGAAGTCTAGTACATCAGAAGGCCAGTTACCAATCAATCTGAAGCTCTACTACATTAGCAGGCCAGCTAACATTCATCCTGGAACTCTGCTAGAGCCAGATAACAGTCATTCTGGAACTCCACTGCATTAGCCAGCCAGCTGCCAGTCATTCTGGAGCTCCACAACATCAGTAGTTTAGTTACCAGTCATTCTGGATTTTCACTACATCAGCTGGGCAGATACCAGTCATTCTAGATCTCCAGTACATCAGCAGAATAGGTGCCAGTCATTCTGGAACTGCACTATATCAGTAGGTCAGCTAACAGTCATTTTGGAACTCATGAAAAAAAGTTGAAAGTTACAGAAACATTTTAACAAAAGCAGTAGGTCAGAAAATGAGTTTGATCAAATGGGAGAAAAAATACAAGTACAGTGGTGAACTCAGAGGGAAAATACAAGCAACACTTATGGCAAAATGTGACGATAACAGGCTTAACATGATGAAACCGTAAGTAAGAGAATAATTTATACGGAGTGCTGCGTCATACACAAAGTGACTCATGCAGCTGTACTATTCCAAATAAAGAGTTTTGCTCAAAATTTAACAAATCTGAAATCACATCATATAAAACAACACAGGACCATTTATTAGATACAAATATTAAAGATATGCCTTGTAACAACAACAACGATGGCAGCAGCAGCAAACCAGATCACCAATGTCAGGAACGTGCATTCCAAGTGCAAAATCATTCTGCAATGTATTTAATTCACATAAACTGAAACATCTCACACCTGCACATAAACTTACCAAATTAACAGCCCACAATAACCACGTAACGGATGACTAACACCAGTGTGGAGGCATGTTGGTGCAGTATTTTCATAAGTTTATAAATAGGCATTAACACTTGTAAAGGGGGAAACTGTCACATGAAGGACAACCCAAAGCTTTGAAAAGTAAAGGTAACAAGGACACCATACTCCCTAATGGTTTCATCAATGGCTGAATAAAAAACTCTTGCAATCACTTCTGTAACAAAATATGAGATAAGTGTACCTGCAACTGGTGATGCAGGCTTGTGCATTCAGCTTATCTGTAAGCTTATCAGTTTCCTTTCCTTATCATCGCTTATTCCACCAAGAACTTCAGGTTCCAACATGGAACGCATTTGTCTGGTCTAGTGAGAACAGTACTAAGGCATTTCATGACTGGCTTTACAGAAAACAGCTTGATACACTGTATCAACAGAATCATGGCATAACAGGCTTCTCATTAAATTAACACTGCTGATAATATTAAGACCTTTAAAGTATGGGAAGACAGAAAGTACCAAATTTACTGCACAAAAGACAAGAACAGATATAATCAATATGATTCAAAGAGTTCTGGGATACATGTTCATAGGTTCATAAGAGATTACTAGGCTAACGGCTTAAGGGCCCTTACAAGCCTGGACAATATAATCCAATTTTACCCAATATATGGTCCCTAGGGGCAAGAGGATGACATGAATTTGCGCCTGTGCGTTGAGTATCGTATAGATTTCCCCTGTCCATAAGGGACATATGCACTACCCCAGGTGTGAATTTGTGATTTCTCCATCCATTGATCTAAAGTGTGTTTGAAGAGGGCCAGGGAAGGGCTCCACTTAATGTGAATAGGAAGCCTGTTCCAAAGAAGGGGCAATCTCTGAGACACATATAAGTCTTGCCAGCATGTATTGTTTGAGTCGCTAAGTGTAGATACCTAGGTCGGGTGACCCTTGTGCTGTTTGGGTGTGAAGCAGCTCCATCAGGGCTGGATTTGTGAGTGCCTTGTAGGTCAGGCATGGGTCACCCCTTAATAGTCAGTAGGAAACAGAGTAAAGGGATACGGCTTTTAGTCTATCCACATAGCTCATGTTGTTTACACTCTGTATTTTCTTTGTGAGGAACCTCTGAGGTCACTCCAGCTGGTGTAAGTGCCTAGCCAAGTACAAGCCAAATGGCGCACTGTACTTAATTATTGGTATAATATGGGCTGAGTACAGTGGAACTATAATTTCCTTGGATCTGGATGCCATACCTTTACTTATAAGTTGTGACACATAAAAGGACTTTTTCACCACTGTGAGTTCGGGCTATCTATCTGTGTGCCTAGATCTGTCACCTCTGAGTCTACTCTTAGGGGTATGCTACTGATGTTGTAATTTGCAGGGTTATTTGACTTCCCAAAGGGTATTATAATGCTTTTTTTGCATTTATTTTAGGCCATGGTTCTGGCACCAGTCATTTGTCTGATCTAGACCCTCCAGAAGGATATCTACATCATTGGTGGAATTCAATGACTGGCCCCCGGTAAAATTCCAAAAATAATTGATATTTTCTCACTGTAACATATTTTGCTGACACCGCTTGATTATTTTCCAAATGGGAAAAACTCACTAGATGCATGTTCTCAGTCTGAAAGGTAAGCAAGAAGCTTAGTTCTGATGAAGTGGCTTGCTCAGTGCCAAAGTGTGGAGGTCATGGTAATCTGCATTAGGTCAACAGAGGCATACTCTATTTACAACCCCATTGCCTTCATTTAATACAGTTAAACTACTTTAGGATGGAGACAAGATATTCTATGCTTTTTCCTTACATTCAGGTACGGCATTAGATATAGCGGCTGATGATATGTGGCATTCTTATTTAGGGGGAAAAGCCAATAAAAGCAAACATATAGCAGTGGTGGATATGACACAAAACAGGTTGCAAAATGAAAGGTTGCAGACAGAGATGCAAAAACAAGGTAGTGCCATACATTAGCTAAATACAGTCAGTTTACCCAAATTTGATCTGTTTAGAAGTTTAGAAGCCTGTGCAGTAAAAGAGAGCTACAGATGCCAACAAGTAATCTAAGCTAGATTAGCCAGTTATCAAATCCAGGGCATTAAGAAATTTAGAAATCCCAGAATATGCCATGTTTAAGAAGCAAAAGCTGAGCAAAAGCATCAACGTAGCCTTTTGTATGAGGTTAGGTACAGTAATACTTGAAAATGAGAACATTACAAAAAAAGTAGCTGCCATTCTAGGTATGGAAACTTCACCCATTGCTAAAAAATGCAAATGTGAATTGCATAACAATAAATTTGGTTTTCCGAATAGTTTTTCCACACTCTGACAAAATTCCCTTTAAATTCCTTTTTTGATGACTACTCTTCAGTCACCTGTTTTCTAAATGGTCCTGCAGTTGCAGCTCAGGTGTCACTGTGGAAATGCACACCCATGGTGCTCAATGTGCTCATCCTGTTGGGTTTGCCTATCACACTTCTTATAATTTTAACATATAATCTCTAAGTCTCTAAGTCTCAATTATGCAGCGTCATTGATGTTACTTATCTAGTTCTCATCTAGCAATGAACTCTGTTTATATTTTAACTTCGGTAAATGCTTTTCCACTACTGACTTTACTTCCACACTAACTGTACTACTCTAAATTTATGTGAAGTAAACTGTCTGTATTTTTATTTTTATCAAAATTGCACATTATCTTTATTGCTGTCACTTTATTTTTATTTTGTGAAACTCTTCTTCAGGGCTCAAATAAAAATGAATTATATTTGTGTCCTTGGGTCCTCAGATATCTATCTATATATCTACATCTATATCTATATATCTATATATATATATATATATATATAGTGTATATATATATATATATATATATATATATAAGTGTGTGTGTGTATACACACACACACACACACACACACATATATATAATATATATATATATATATATATATATATATGGGTCTACTACTAATGCCCGAAACGACGATTCCCCGACGGAAAACTCACCGACGCCAGATGACCGACAGGTAAGTGTACCGACAGGGTGATTTGCCGACAGCGGAAAGACCGACAAGGGAATGTGCGATCGCGACGCGGTGTGCGATGGTGACGGAGTTAGGAGCGGTCAGGTAAGTGCTCGAGATTGTGGGATGTCGGGTTAGGCTGTGGGAAAGGTGAGTGTGTGTTCGTGTCGGAGGTATGGTTCGGGTAAGGTAAGTGTGTGCTAGTGAGGGACTGTAGTTTAGGGACGGGTTAAGTGAGTTAGGGTTAGGGTGCAGGTAGGTGATGTGTGCGTTAGTGTCGGAGCTTGGGCTAGGGGTGGGTTAAGTGAGTTAGGGTTAGGGTGCAGGTAGGTGAAGTGTCGTTAGTGTCGGAGCTTGGGCTAGGGGTGGGTTAAGTGAGTTAGGGTTAGGGTGCAGGTAGGTGATGTGTGCGTTAGTGTCGGAGCTTGGGCTAGGGGTGGGTTAAGTGAGTTAGGGTTAGGGTGCAGGTAGGTGAAGTGTGCGATAGTGTCGGACCTTAGGGTTAGGGTTTGGGTCAGGGCTAGTGTGTATGCTATGTAGTGTCGCGTGTTGTTTACATTCCGTGTGTCGGTGTAATGGTGTTCGGTGTAATGGTGTTCGGTGTTTTGCGTTGTCGGGTTTGTGTGATGTCGGTCATCTGGCGTCGGGGAGTTTTCCGTCGGGAAATCGTCGTGTCGGTAATTAGTAGTAGACCCATATATATATATATATATATATATATATATATATATATATATATATGGTTACCTGACTTTCCTGCAGAAACACAAAACACCGAACAAGCGAAACCACGAAACCGACAAACCCGACAGTACAAAAAAAAAAATTCTACCCGACGATAAAATAACCGGCGGTACACAAACACCAAACCTTACTTCACACACACCACACACAACAAAACACACAAAACAACAAACATCCAACATTCCCACACAAAACAAACACACCAAAATCCCTGCAACCCAAACTACACAAACCCCAACTACACACCACAACCCCTAACCCTACTAAACCCCCTACGCTAACTTACCACAACCGCAGAACCTAACTTTGACCCTCTCTTCTAACCCCTAATCCAAACACCTGACCAGCTCACCCGCCTACTCACACAACCGCACCTAACAACTCACTTATCCCTACCCTTGCCCGTTTCCCTAACCTTAACTTACACTACCACCCTACTCACCCTAACCTACCTACCCCCACGTCCTACTTACACCGCCCTTACACACCCCTAACACTAGTCACTTAACATACATTTTTCCACATTCATCGGTCAATACTTTTCTAACGTCGGGCCACTACCGCCTGTCGCGGGTCTTCTCTTCTTCGTCTCTCTTCTGGTCTTCTGCACTGTCTTGTCGATTCTCGGTTCTCGCGGTCTTCGTCGTAGCGTCCATATATATATATAAGTATCTTTCTTTGGTTTACCAACAAAATGTGGAACTGCAGTTTGACAAAAACGGGTTGGTCGAACATGTGTTCTCCTAATGCCGGTAAAGTTGAAGAGAGAATTCTAATGTCAACAGAAACTAGACTCAAGACCTAGAAACTGACTGGAGTTAAAGCAGAGCAGTTCAAACTCAGAGCTCTATCACCTCAGGAAGAGGAGGAAATGGATGGAGCCAAAGAAGAATGACACCACCTCAAAACAGCATTGTGAATAATGTACAACAGGCATGCGGCCAAGCCAGGTACGGAAATGAGATGCGTAAGGAAAGCCGGTGGAATACAGAAGTCCATAAAGTTATCAAAAGAAAACATAAACATAGAAATGTCTTATTTGTAATGTTGAATGTAGAAAGTAGACAAGAAGCAAGCTTCATGAGTGTAAATGTAGATGAACAAGATATCTGCACATTGCCATTATATCCCAGCCAAATCACCAGATGCTTCCCCCTACATAGTAGCCTGCAAAAGTAGGTGACTGGAAAACATTCACCCCAGTGGTTGGCAGAATGCCCTGAAACCATGGCCATCCCCAGGATGCATACTCCATGTTGATGTTAAAGAATACATAATGCAACCATAAGAGGAGAGGCCTGGCAAAGTCATTTCCCCATCAACAGCAAGTAGGCTGTGTGGCAATAGTGCTGTTAAAACAAGTGACCACTTGTATGTATCCATCATGCTAGGAGACTGTAGGCATCAACTCATGTGATGCTGACATATGGAAAGAACTGTGTGGAGTATGGAACAGTGGCTGCTTTCAGTGGCAACACTGCATTTTGTTACTGCATCAGCTCTAATGCAGCATACAGCAGCTGAGATTTCATCTTTTATGTTGATGAAATGAAGAGGAGGTTGATAGGGTTTTTGTGACACCTTTAAGTGGGGATTTAGATGTTACCTTGTATTAGAAAGAATTATGCTGGCAACTGAGGCTTAATGCTACTCTTTTGCCTGACATTAATGATAATGTTTCCATTTCTAGTATATTAAAGATTGAAGCTGCTACAGTTTAATTATTTATATCTTATTATTTTATTACAAGGCAATGGTCCCCAGTTTTTATACGTGTTTGTCTTTATTTATGTTTTGGCCAGTTTTATCCTTGTTTCTTATGCCTCATTATTATGTTCAGCACTATGTCTTAGTTAGTTTAGTGTTAAAGCACAGCTTGATTAGTGTTTTACTGTTACCATGGTAGCTGACTAATTGTATTCTTTGACTGGGTGTGTGTACATACTGTACTAGTTTTAGTTTTCTGACACTCTGAAGAAGTATATTTTAAGACAAATGTGCTCAGGTGTGTTACCTGGAAATAAAAGCTTTTTGTTCGTGTTCTTTGGTGACTTTTATTTTTATTTCATTCTCATGTGTATCATTGAACCTGCACTAACATCCACCATTACCTTAATCTACCTACAGTCCAGATGCTCTTTACTGCTACCTCGGCTCACAGTGTAGGTCCCATCTGTGCTCAGAGCATTAAGCAGCACTTCATTCTCCTTGATGAAGTTTACCTTGCATTTCCTTAAGGACATGACCTGTGAACAACATAAGCATACTATAGTGATGACATGGGGTCTATATCACATAGTCGAAGTTTTATAACTTCAAACATGTAATGTTCGAAACATTATATTCAAAGTTACAAAACTTTGACTATAGATAAACAAAAACAATGGAAAACAAAATAAACTGCTTTAAGCAGGGGGGCAAGCACCCCTCACCCCCCACTACTTAAATATACCAACTCCAAGATCGCACTCCATTGAACAAAATGGAAACTTCCACTTATGGAGATTTTTATTGAAATGCTAGAACTTTTACAAATTCGAACTTATGGTCTCGACCATATGAGGTTAGAACTTGTAAAAGTTTGTCTACATGATAGGAACCCGATGACAGGCGATAGTGGACAAATGCTACTGTACAACATCTCTGAGATATTTTTACTGGTACCCATGGTCAAAATTCTGTGCAGCCTAATTCCTGTATCCAAAACGTGTTTTTCTTCTTAAGCAGCTGAACTGCATAATCTGGTATTACAATGGTGGACCTTGTATGAGATGATACATAAAATGTATCCAACATACCCCTAGACATAATCAGATATACATCACAGGATTCTAATAATTGTTGCATCTGAAACTGTGTCCATGTGCCACTATGTTATGCATGCGTTATAGAAAGATCTACTGTACCAGACTGAAATGCAAAAGCCCTAAACACAATACCTCATCCTGGTCTGCATGAAACCCATTACAAAACATTCAAAACACATTGACTTTAGCATGGACATTACTTAATTAAACCAACATTTAAAATCCACTACTACCTTCTGTAGTCAGTTTATGGAACTCTCTGTCAGCTTAATGGCTGATCCTTGCCTGATGCCAACTGGAAGGAAGACATTAACATACAAGAACAATGAAAAGACTTGTGTTTTATTTCCTTTTCTGTGTGTTTCTACTATGTTTGCATAATTGTAATGTGGTTAAAGTGTGTAAAAACATTTGCATCTCTCGTGTTTAAACTAAACATGCCAGCAATAATGGAGAAGTTGCACTTAACTGGAGGTACCTATGAATGACGATTTACTTCTGATGTATGTCTGAAATCAATGTTTTAGATTAAATACTGTAAATGGGCGTGCCTTCGTTGAAGCTTGAATGTCGAGCTGGCACCTCGGCGTTCGTGAAAATCTACTGCCAATCATTAGCGGACCGGAGTTCCGCTGTGGCAACCCCTAACTGGGAAAAGCAGAAAGACCAACAACAACAACTTCTGATAGAAATATGATAGTGTACCAAGCACAACCTTTATTACACAGATAGTGTACAATTTGGAAGTCAGTGTAACACTGAACTGCATGGGTGTGTGTGTTTTACAACTAATTTGGAAATGTAATAAATGTGAAATTTAAAAATAAACTGACAGCAAATTCAGTGAAGGCTGCATGCCTTTGTGAATGCTTTATACACATATTTCCCTCCCACACAATATCCAGTGACATGTTCAATTTTACAGCCCGTATCTGCCCTCAAGACTAGATAGCAAAGCATCCACCGGTGCAAATACATATTTGCCCTTCTTGGCTAAGATGGAAAGCATGCCAATCACGTACCTGCTATTGTAGTATTATCCTGTCTATAATATCTCTCTTCTCTTACCTCTCACTTCCATCAAAATGAATTATGTGTCGGTGCTCTTATGGTATATTTACCACTATCTTCTATTTTTCCACTGACAAATTCTTTCTCCCTTATTGGGTCTCCATCATATGGGAAGTAAAGGAACCGAGGAGAGACAGCCTTCAAGTTCATCACCTTCCCTTTACACCTGCTTCTGCTTGATCTGACAGTAGCTTATTAAGTTAAAAAACACTCCTCCCGGCACCTCTTCTTTTTCCATCATGCTTCTCTAGCCCTCTTCCTTCCTTGTGCTTTCTTAGACGTCTTACTTCTACTGTGCGACTGGCTCCTCCTCTGTCATTAATGGCTCCTCCTCTACTAAATTTCCCCTACACCCCCCCCCCCCACCACCACATCCAGCTGAAATATAGCTAAGGTGGCACCACAGACCACAGTTTTTGCCTTTTTTCTTTTAACTTAAATGATGATCTATCTTTGAGCACCCGTTGGTTGACTACCACCCCCAAAATTGTGCTGACCTCTTGCATGAGCTGATCTTACTTCAAGAGGCATTCACTCTCTTACCTTCTCTCTCTCTCTCTCTCTCTCTCTCACTCTCTCTCTTTCTCTCTCACAAATCTTCTCAGTGTGCAGGACATAAGGCCAAACTAGTCTCCTTCAAATGTGAAATTATCCATTCTGTTTGGTGTACCTTGCATGATCATAAACCTTCTCCTACTTCAAACACACTATGACCACCTCTGCCACTTGAAACCATCATATAAGCTCAATGAATAGATGGCAGTTCAAGTGCAGTTCAGGTGGCAAATACCACATGTTCCTCTTCTGACAGCCAAATCCAGCATTTTCATCACCAACACAGACCTAAATATACACGCTTTGTCATACAGAAGTGAAATTTAACAATCAGATGTCTAGAACACTGCTTTTACCCCACCTGCACTCTGCCCACAGTGTTTGTACAATAGTCAGAACTATCCTTTGTGGGTGATCCTGAATTTTAAGCCCATGTTCAATAACCTCATGGGTGTCTCTTTATGAAGCCAAATCAAGTGAATGTTGACTCACCAAGATATATCTTCCCACTCCTCCAGCTTGGTAAGCACCTCCATGTTGTTCACTTCATTTCCACAATACCTATGACTTGCTGCTGCTGTAATAAGTTTTGATAAGCAGGCACTTCTCATGTCAGCATTTTCACCTAACCCGTCCTTCAGGTCTATCCAGATCTCCTGTAACATTACGATAAGGTGGTGACATCAGGTGTACAGCTGATGAGAAGTGAAGCATCACATTTTGGAATAAGGATGGCACAGGTTGGGAATTACACTGTAGATATTACATCCTGATACAGAGGTTAAGTCTGTTTTATTGATGGACACTGTAAACAGTGTGATATTTAGCCAAGAAAGTGACGTGGACAGGTAGAGAGAATGGCCCAGTGATGGTGAGTGCTAAGTTAAGAAGAGTACGGTTATGCATTCATGAAGCAGAGACTTCAAAATGGACTCTCCTCTAACGGTAAGAGATTTTACGTAGTTTTGAGAAGGACAGCGACAGATTGTATATCATTCAAAAAAGCAAACCACTGCGCAAGGTGGGAAAATCAGTGGCCAGGGCAACAAAATGCTGAAGAAATGTACTATCAAAGGTATCAACCTCAGAGGCTCTGCTAAGGCTAGACATAGACTAATTTGCATTATTATGATGTGCAAACCTGAAAAAGAACATATGTCTCATAGACAAAGTGCAGAAAAAGTCACACAATATGATATAATGGATGGAGGATTGGTCTATGGCAATGTGCTAGAAGTCCCAAACATACACAGGTTGCTAGACTTGATAGATGTTACCTCTTTCCATCAGAATATTTTTATGAACAAAGTAACAAGGCTAGAGTGACAATACCAACATCTCCTAAAATAAATGGTGCCAACATTTCATCAAGTCGGTAATGATTCAGTACAGTCTTTGGCAGTGCTTAGGAACTCAAAAAGGAGAGCTATAATAACCATTCACCAAGTATTTGGAAATTATCATTACTTACAAGTTATGCAAAGTCTGAAGAAAAAAAATGTTTCACAGCTAATATCACACAGCTTTCAAAAACTGAACTGCAAGCTTTTTTCATTAACAAATCATAGACTGGGCTACTGTATCATTAGGCTACCATGGCATTTAGAGAAAATGGCATCTGTTCTGCCTTAGTTTGTTTCTAGTGAAGTACTCTGCTAATTCATACAAAGTAGTATTACAGTAGTAAAGAAATGGTAAACAGATTTGTTAGGTATGGAAGGGTTAGGCTACAAGGTACACTCCTGAAAGCAAAACTAAATCCAACAATCGGGTCAAACGACAGTCGCCAGTGAAGTTCAGCAAGAATTTCTCCTGTGAGCAGATATTTAATCTATTTATATGAGAAAGTCATAATACTTGCAGTTTGAGCACTGTATTGCTAAGGAGCAAAGAAAGCAAGAACTGAAGACACGAGTATGATGAACACAAATTACCCATTTTTCATGGCAAATTTTAAATAATTATATATAAACACATCTACATTTATCTGTATATAGGCAAATGCACACACACACACACACACACACGCACACGCACACACGCACACACACATATATAGAATCATAAGAACTACAAGGCGAGTAAGTCTGAAGACCATGTGCAGTTTGACAAATACCACCCTAAAGATGTTTCCCCACTTCCAGGAAATCAAAACATACCAGGCCAGAGATGAACTTCCAGAAGGATTAGGCTACAAGGTACACTCCTGAAAGCAAAACTAAATCCAACAATCGGGTCAAACGACAGTCGCCAGTGAAGTTCTGCAAGAATTTCTCCTGTGAGCAGATATTTAATCTATTTATATGAGAAAGTCATAATACTTGCAGTGTGAGCACTGTATTGCTAGCAAAGAAAGCAAGAACTGAAGACACGAGTATGATGAACACAAATTAACCATTTTTCATGGCAAATTTTAAATAATTATATATAAACACATCTACATTTATCTGTATATAGGCAAATGCACACACCCACACACAAACACACACACACACACACACACACACACACACACACACACATATATAGAATCATAAGAACTACAAGGCGAGTAAGTCTGAAGACCATGTGCAGTTTGACAAATGCCACCCTAAAGATGTTTCCCCACTTCCTGGAAATCAAAACATACCAGGCCAGAGATGAACTTCCAGACAACAATCCAACTGTTATTAGTTGTGCAGGAGGCAGAGGTGTAGCTCTGCCTAACATGCAGGGACAATTTGGTCCAGAGATGGGGCAACAGTTAAAGTATTAATCTGCCCCTCCAACAGGTTTTAATTATATATTGCTAGGGGGTTCAAATCTTTGGTTCACATATTTGTGTAGCTGCTCTCCCTGCAAATGTATAAAAAATTGAACAGGGAGGGTGGTGCTTTGATGGCACAGAATGCCAGACAGGTTTTCAAGCAAGAGTCTATAATAAACACGAAGTACAGAGACAGGGCTTCTAAGTTTGTCTTGACAAGAAGGTATTTTAGGGCAATAATATTTTTCATCATTATGCTTTCGGGCCTTTCTAGCTGTATGATACACCTGGCTAGAAACATGCCAAATGTGATAATGTACTGGAAAACAGGTCTAATTAGGTCCGCGTATAGAGATGCAGTAGCATCCTTGGACCTACATGAGATATCACTGGAAATCAGTTATGCCAGACAGAAGGATTTCCTAACTAATGTTTCAACACGATGGCCAAAAGTAAGGGCACTACTGATCGGGGTGCAGTGATCCCCAACTACTGTGTCCTCATGGAATGGGGTACTGATTATGCTGTAAGTTGTACACAAGGGGGATGTTCCAAAGGCAACAACACCTTCATGCATTTAGCATAGCTCTCAACCTTCCATCTCCAAAATAAGGAACACAAGCCCTCATAATGTGGAACAAATGGGCAAAATGTGAAACACATACTAATGGTTACTAACAACTTCTACTAGCAAGGCCATAGGATGGTTAAAATATGCTGGTTTTACTGATAAAGAAGATCTTTTAATGAATTAATATGCTTCATTTCTATTTACCATGGATTTCACTTAAAAAAATTCCTAATACTGAATGTGTGACACAGTCTTTCAATGTGGAACTTCGAGGAACATGAACTTTTTAAGACCCCAAATGAGGTACATTCCTCGTAATGAGGTACACTTGAGAGGTATGGCATTTAGTTTCAGACCTTTCTCTCAAACTTTCTTACACCTTTGTTCCTTAATGCCACTGCTTTTTTGGTGACAGTATTGTTCATATTGACTAAATAAAGTATGCAAAATACAATATGTTTAGGCAGTACAATTTATAAGTAGTAATATTACATGATTTACAATATGTATTATTACATGAATGCGAAGATTCATTTTTCAAACCATTTCATTACAGTCTTAAGCTGAATTTCTTAGTGCTCATGTCTCAGACATATAAAAGGTTAGTCAAAATCGGGACCTTATTGTAAGTCTCTATATTTTTGCCCATGTTATAGTGTATATTAGCCACTCATGAAATAAAGTAGACTTTCAAAATACATTACAAGTACTAAAAAAGTAGGTACAATGGGCATGATAGGTTGGAAGTTCTTTGAAAGCAACACTTAAAAAGAGATACCATGCTCCACTGAGGTACAGATAAAGCCCTGACTAGAACCCAAGGGACCCAAGATCATTTAGCAGCTTGGGCACCTACTGACGTTGGTTGGGTAGAAGAGGAGAAATAAGACATTGACTGCTCACCTCTACTTCAGGTGAGGGTGGGTGTAGGGATGTGAAAGGAGGGGTTATGAGCCCTAGTGGTGGGTGACAGTAAGGCCTTAATGAGGACCACTACCTGAGCAGGTGGGTGGCAATAGAGGGATGCATCTCAACAAAGGAGGGAGATTTTCCTCCATGGCAGCATTGCACACTCATTCAGGTGGTCAAGACCTAAACATCACTGGCATATATGTTTTAAAAAAGAAAATCTCTATGAATCACCGCATGAGAGTTCCTCACCTGGTCATGTCCCACCCACAATGTGTGGTGACTCGTGCCTTATAGAACCTCCGCGTGTGAACCCCCATGTGCATGGCTCTCCCAGAAGGGAAATCCTGACATCATGGTTCACTGTGGGGAGTTCTCTCAAAAAGAGGAACCCATGAGAACATGGATACATTGGTAAACTAGCACATGCAGGATGGCAATGTCAGTGATGGGAGGCAGAAAATTAGGAAAATATGCTCCCTTTAGGATTACACCTTTCCTAGGCTCAATTGAGATAATTACCTCTAATAGCTTCCTTGTTTACTAGAAGTAGTTAGTCTTAAATATTGCAGCTGGTGATCAGAATTTTGTCAGTCACACTGTGAACAGCTCAATTACCAAGGCCTGACTGAACTTTCACTTCAGCTGTCCATTATGTAGCACTGCTGAATGAGTGCAAATAAGAATTGTAGCTCTTACCTAGCTTTTGTTAGGAGCTGATAGCAAACAGAATCTTTTATGCTGCTTAGCAGCTAAAGTGATGTCTTATTAAAGCCAGAATGAGGCAATCAGACAGCTACAAAATCAAACTGCTAGGGCTCACCTAAGCTGGAGAGAGACAGAGAGAGAGAGAGAGAGAGACATAGATGTTTTATATGTAAAACAACCTAGCTAATTATAAATCATTAAACACCACTCTCTGTGAAGCAATGAAGCATTGGGCATATATGCATTTAGAAAGAGCTACACTTCAGTCCTGAGCCCAGAGGAAGAAACTGGGAAAGTTGCTTGCTTACTTGTTTTTGTTTAAATAAAGACAAGGGGCAAGAGCAATTATCATCCAGGTTGTTGACAGCAGGCCCTTTTTAGTAAACCATGACTAGATTAGCAGGGTTGATACAATTATTGCCAACAGTTTTATGCTGTGTGGTTTCTTCTATACATCCCTGCAACACCAGCAAATTTCTTAGATTTTCTACATTTCTTGAACTTCCACATGCCAGACCCTCTGGAGGCTAACAAACTGACTACTCTCATATCTACATGGTTTTTCTCAAACCTTTACTTCCCCTACCAGGATAAACAAACTCAATAAGAAAGTAAGTACCTTAGATTGGATTCTCATAAATAATCATCTCCAGACATATGAAGTAGGGACCCTCCCTGATGATGTAAGTGACCACTCACTCACCTACATTATCAGGCATAAGGCCAATATACCCGTCTCAACCACATTCAGGACAATTCAGACCAAGAAAAACTTTAACCCTGATCTCTTCCAAAGTGAACTTAGGGCATGCGACTGGTCTCCCACAAAATGCCTCCCACTTGAGGAAGCCATAAAATACTTTAATTCTAAATCATAGCCATACTAGACCACCATGCACCAACCCGTTCTATCAGAATTAGGACTAAACCTGCCCCATGGCTTTCAAAAGAAACCAAGCAAAAAATCCATCTTAGAAATAAATACTGGACTAAATGGCGAACTACTAAAAACCCTGTAGATCAACAAAAATTCAGACAGCTGTGAAATTACACAAAAAGCTATACTCTCAGATAAAAGAAACTTCTACCTACAACTCTAACAAACTCACCAAAATAAACCACAAAAATTTTGGGCGAGCATTAACGAATTACTCCACCCAGGTCAATCCATTACGCCAACCACACAAGGCACAGACCATAAGAATCCCAAGCAAACTGCCAATGCCTTCAATACCTTTTTCACAGAGGCTATTCAAACACTCACCAATCAGCTATCACCTGATAGCTTAACTCTACTAACCTCTAATACTAGCCCACCCCCTCCATTTCTCTTCCAACCAGTCCCAACATCACACATTCTCACCCTTATCCAAAAACTTAAACCATCCACTCCATCAGCTGACCAATTACCTGCAGAATATCTACAAAAAGTAGCCATATTCATAGTCTATCCCACTTCCATTCTGATTAATAGAACCATCAGTGAAGGACACATCTCAACTATCTGGAAAATCTCCCACATTATCCCCCTACATAAAGGTGGCAACTCTACCAAATTTTCTAACTACCGTCCCATAGCCTTACTTTCTCCTTTGGCAAAAATAATGGAAAAATGCATCCATAAAAAGAAGTTATGTACCTACCATAACGTTCCATGTTAGTTGTCTTCTTCTCGCCTTCTTTCTTGCTGGTTGGGTTCGGAGCCGATCCTCGGCTCCAACTCGGCCATCTTCAAAAGCTCGAGAGCTGCTTACCGGCTAGAGGCCCCCCTATATCCCATGATGCCTGGTGCTAGATACCCAGATCTCGTTTGGTAAATCTAACTGCAGACATAAAAATAAAGGAATCCTATCCTAGAATGCATAAATCCTAATGGAGAGACTACTAGTCAGAAAGGAATAGCCGGAGAAGACTCAGCCAGTGAAAAATCAAGAAGAACTCTTCTCGGTCCACTAGGATAGGGGGATGGAGGGTGGGACGCAAGAAAGAAGGCGAGAAGAAGACAACTAACATGGAACGTTATGGTAGGTACATAACTTCTTTATGTTAAGTTGTCTATCTCGTCTTCATTCTTGCTGGTTGGGACAGCGTCCCTAGCACCTAAAATCCTGGGTGGCTCATCGGAAAAGACTCTTCAGAACAGTGAAACCAAAATCAGCTCTGCTCCTGGAAACCAAATCCAACTTGTAATGCGAAATGAAAATATGTGGGTTGGCCCATGTAGCCACAGCACAAATAGATTCCATGGGCAACCTAGCTTGAAAGGCCACCGAAGTAGCTAAAGCTCTGGTGGCGTGACCTTTTGGCTTAACTGGTAATTCTTTATTCCTCAGTTGATATACGAATGTGATGATAGAAGTCAACCACCTGGATAAGGTTACTTTGGAGACCGAAAGACCTTGCTTACCTACAGCATAAGACAGGAACAGTTGATCTGATTTTCTAATGTCCTTGGTTCTATGCAAATAAAAGCATAGCTGCCTGTGAACATCTAACTGATGCAACTTATATTCGACCCTGTTGGAGTTGTTAGGGAAAAACACAGGAAGGTCTATGGACTGATTCAAATTACTCTCTGAAGAGACCTTAGGAAGGAAGGACGGATTAGTCCTAAGAGCAACCCTGTCATTGTGGAACACAAGGTATGGGGGATGGACAGAAAGAGCCTGTAGTTCCGAAACTCTTCTGGCTGAAGTACTAGCTACCAGGAAGAGGGTTTTCCAAGATAGGAACTTCAGCGAACAAGAAGCTGCAGGTTCGAAAGGGGGCAAAATTAGTGAAGTTAAAATCAAATTTAAATCCCAGGGTGGTGGAGGATCTCTCACTGGGGGCCAGAGCAGAGTGGTTCCTTTGAGAAAGGCTTTACACAGCTTATGGGACATGATATTGTTTTCCAACAGGCCAATGTGAAAATCTGAAATTGCCGCTAACTGGACTCTAATTGTAGCTAAAGCAGAACCAGCATGGAAGAGTTCTGCTAGAAATTCCAAAATGGAGTGTACTGGGGCCGAAAAGGGGTCTATGCTTTTTGCCTCTGCCGAGGAAGAAAAACGTTTCCACTTACTAGCATAAGTTTTTCTGGTCGTAGACTTGTGTGATGACAAAAGGAATTCTCGCACAGATGGGGAAATATCTGAGAGCCTGGCTAGGGTTGGAAGTGGAGCAATCACACTGTGAGCTGGAGAGTGTGCAGGGATTGGTGCAGCCCGCCCGACTGATGAATCAGGAGGTCTGGAACTAGGTCCAGAGTCCAAGGCTGTTTGAGAAGATACGAGTGCAGGAACGGAAACCATATTTGTCGAGGCCAGTAAGGAGCAATGAGGATCATTTTGCAACCCGAAACAGCAGCCTTCTGAATCAATTTCGGTATGAGGGGGAAAGGAGGAAATGCACAAAGAAGTCCCTGGGGCCAATCGTGGACTAGAGCGTCTCTGGGGGGGATGCCCAGGGAGTGGAAGGAGAGAGAAGAAATTGCTGCACTTGCTGTTGAAGGGAGTTGCAAAAAGGTCGCAGCAAGGTTGGCCCCATCTGTGGAAGATTTGGTCCACAACCACCTGGTTCAGAGACCACTCATGAGGCATGAGAATTGCTCTGCTCAGTCTGTCTGCTATAACGTTGGACTTCCCAGGGATGTGCGTTGCAATCAGAAACCGTTGGGAAGAGATCGCCCACTGCCAGAGTCTGAGTGCTTCTCAACATAGGGGGTAAGACCTGGTTCCTCCCTGCTTGTTGATGTACCACACTACTGGCATATTGTCCATTTGAACTGCAATGGTTCCGGTAAGAAGAGAGTCCTGAAGAGCCTGCAACGCTAAGAGCACGGCCCTCATCTCCAAGACTTTTATGTACAGATGATACTCGTGAGGTTGCCAGGTGCCTTGGACTGTTCTGCCCTGATAATGCCCCCCTCACCCGATCAGGGAAGTGTCTGTGGTCACTGTAGCCACAGGAGGGGGGAGAACAAATGGTCTGCCGTGGAGCACTGATGTGGAGACCATCCACCACGCAAGGTGTTTCTTGCATGCCTGAGTGATCATAATCGTGTAAGACATGGGAAGTTGCTGGAAGGACCATTGGGTGAAAAGAAGCCACTGGAGAATCCTCATGTGAAAACGAGCTAGAGGAACAAGTACGATAGCTGCTGCCATGAGACCTAGTGTTTGAAGGACAAACCTGGTTTGAATACTTTTGCATGCTAATAAAACCTTGACATGCTGACGAATCACTGAAACCCTGTCTGGTGGGAGGCTCGCTAACATGTCTTTGGTATTTAAATCTGCGCTTGTAAAGGTGACAGATTGACAGGGTGACAATGCAGACTTTTCGAAATTTATTGTGATACCTAGCCTGGAGCAAGTGTCGATGGTGAAGTCTCTGGCTCGCAGAAGGTGATGTCTGGTGGTAGCAGTGAGGAGCCAGTCATTGAGATATGGAAACACCTGGAATCCTTGCCGTCTCAGGTGAGCAGTAACTACTGCCATACATTTGGTAAACACCCTGGGGGCTGTGGTGAGACCAAAGGGCAAAGCTCTGAACTGATAATGGCTGGCTCCCAGCCAGAAGCGGAGGAATCTTCGGAAGCGTCTGTCCATTTTTATGTGGTAGTACGCATCCTAAAGATCTATGGAGCACATCCAATTGTCCTGACCCAGAAAGGGTAAAATGGACTGAAGCGTGACCATCCAGAATTTTGTTCTTTGTACAGACTTGTTTAGTCTGCTGAAATCCAAAATGGGTCTCCAGTCCCCTGTCTTTTTGGTACCAAAAAGAACCTTGAGTAAATTCTGGATCCCTGTTTGTCTGCTGGGACTTGCTTGATGGCCCTTTTTCTTAGCAGTTTTGAGACTTCTTCCACTGCTTGGTCCCTTAGATTGGGTGGAACATCTGGAAGGGACTTGTATGACTTTAAGGGGGTGCGAACGAAGGGGATTCTGTAGCCTCCGGATATGATGGACTGTACCCATTTGTCTTGTGTTAGGTCTCACCAGGCTCCTGGGTACAGTGATAGTCTTCCCCCGACTGCCTCCAGAGGTGAGCAGCTGGGCAACCCTTCAGGGATTCTGGAAGGGCTTGACAGAGAAGGATTCTCTGCTGCCCTGGTTTTGAGGACCTCCCTCTGCCACGAGGGCGGTATCTGTTATTGTTCCCTCCTCTGCCCCTGGAGGGAAACTCACCACGTGTATCCGGCAAGGCTCCTTGGGATTTCCGGAACCACATCTTCCCACTCTTCTGACCCTTAGGATATGGTCTGGAGGGAGTGGAAAAATGGACTCCTACAACAGAGAGAGTCTTGCCTTCCTGCTCACACATGGTAAGGGTATCTTTCACCTGTGATCCAAAGAGAGAGGAGCCATCAAAGGGGGTGTTGGTGAAAGACACTCTGAAAGGTTCCGCAAAGTTACATAGCCGCATCCAAGCGTACCTCCTTAGGGCCACGCCTGTGCCTGCAGCTCTACTCGCACCATCAGCTGCATATGAAATGAGCCGCATGGAGGAGTTTACCACAGAATTAAGAGTCGCCAGCTGGGAGGCTGCCTTAGCCTGGACCCCCTCAGCTGATGGATCTTGGAGGGTATCTCCAAGCTCTTTCAGAAGATCCCTCTGAAGATGGGTAAAGTGGCACAGGTAATTCAGGGACCACATGGAAAAGGTCGCTGAAGAAAACATCCGCTTCCCATATCTGTCCATCGTCCTGGACTCCTTATTAGGGGGCTGGACAGATGATGAAGAAGTTTAAGCCAACACCTTCTTTGTGGCCGCTGCTACCATCATGGCATCAACGGGGACATCCTTGGTCAAGAACTGTTTTTCCTGCGGGGCAGTAATGAATTTTGCAGGTCTTCTAGGGGTCGGTTCCACTGTGTCTGGAGCCGTCCACGCCTTTTGAGCCACCACAAACATCAGTGGGTCGAAAGGCGGAGACACCCAGGAGGTGGAAGGTCGGGATCCAAATGCATCCAGGAATACTGACTCATCCTCGGAAGGGCTTAGGGTAGTCCAGTTTCCCCTCTACCTAAGCATCTCAAGGATGTCTGAGAAGGAGACATCTTCAGAGGGGGATCTTGGGGACCCTTCTGACTCCTCTAAGTCGGTTTCCAATGTGATAGACTCGGGGGAGTCAACATGCTTCCTCTTGCATTTTCTCTTGAGAGGTGGCTCCTCTGAAAGATCAGGGCAGGCCTCGGAAGAGGAGGATACACCCAAGGGGGTGTCCTGGAGTGCTGGATCCCCATGCTTAGGGTCTGGAAGAGGGGCAGAGGCTGACGCAGGCACCCTAGGGGGAGGAGCCGATGGGGTCGATCGTGGGACTGACTCAGGGGACAGCACACTCCTCATCACCTCAAAGACATCCCTGCCCAGACGCAGAGAAGGCTCAGGCTCCGATGAAACCAAAAGCCCTCCCCACACCGAGGGAGATGGCTCCGAGGCAGATGTGGGAGCTGAGCTCACCTGTGCCGAAGCACCGAGAGGGAGAGCCGACGAGGGAGACTCGGCGCCCAGATCCCTCCAGGGAAGGTACCATGGAAGGGATCGGAGCTGATGAAGGAAGTGAAAGGGAGGGTATCGGCGCCAATGGTTCCACGACTCGAACCCCAACAAACTCCAGCTCCGAGCTCAAAGGAAGAGTCGGAGGAGGAATATCAATAGCTGCAGACGGAGCCGACTCCTGATGATGAGGGCTGGAGAACATTTTGGC
This sequence comes from Protopterus annectens, assembly GCF_019279795.1. Lineage (NCBI taxonomy): Eukaryota > Metazoa > Chordata > Ceratodontiformes > Protopteridae > Protopterus > Protopterus annectens. Next base: position 285,095,813 of record NC_056735.1, on the reverse strand, counting down.
AAGGGCCTGCGACTTCAAGAGCCTACTGACCACTCTTTCCAAATCATGGTCCGAACATCTAGAGGACCGACAAGAGTGGGATGATCGGTGACTACACTCCGATTGGAGCAGGGGCGACTTTGGAGCCAAATGTATCGACTCCAAAGAAGGAGATCTGGATCTCTTTCGACTCTCAGCTAGCTCCGAGGACCGTGTTGGAGCCGACTGGGAGGGAGGGAGGGACATTGGTTCCAGCTGGAGCCAAAATGAATTGTGTGGCTTCACCCAACCACGGCTCCGATCTGGGAGCCGATGGTTTAGGTGGCCTGGAAGATTTCACCGGCTGACACATCAACGGTGAATTTTGGGGTTTAAGCAGACCCCTCAGAATCAATTTATTTTTGCGCTCCTGCAGGACTCTTGGACCGAAGGCATGACAGATGGAGCAAGAGTCCTGCAGGTGCACAGCTCCCAGACAATAAACACAAGAAGTGTGACCATCTGTCAGAGACATCTTCTGACAGCATGAGTCACACTTCTTGAATCCGGACGGTTTTGGATCCTTGGACATTCTTGGAAGAAAACCAAGGACAAGTTTTCACACAAAAAGTTAAGGTAACCGATAAAAAATATTAACACTCTACAGTTACCACAACCCACTACAAGTACTACTACCACAAAGAAAAACAAACTTATCACTAACACTACAGGTTATAGAGAATTTTTTATTTTTTTTTTTAAAGGGAGATAGAAAAGAAAGGTTAACCTCTAACTCAAACGGAAGGAACCTTTCTGTGGAAAAGGGAGAGAAGGGGGGAGGGGAAACTCTCTAATTTAACCGAGTTTCTTAGGAAGGGAAAGCTATTTAGAGGAAAAAACTAACTACAATAAATAAAGTCTAACTAACGACTAATTCTATACTACAATACAGTAATTTTTAAGAAAATAACAGTAAATAACAGTAATAATAAAGAAGCTTATACGACCTGAGCCAGTAGAACAACCTCACAGCAAAAGCTGCAAACGAAATCTGGGTATCTAGCGCCAGGCATCATGGGATATAGGGGGGGCTCGAGCCGGTAAGCAGCTCTCGAGCTTTTGAAGATGGCCGAGTCGGAGCCGAGGATCGGCTCCGAACCCAACCAACAAGAATGAAGGCGAGATAGACAACTTAACATCTTACTTTCCAGGTTTCAACATGGATTCAGGCCATTCCACAGCACTACCACTGCCCTCTTATCCTTTACTGACTGTATTAACAAAAACCGTAACAACAATATGCTTTCCTCTGCACTCTTCATCGATCTGTGCAAAGCATTCGATATGGTTAACCACCAGATACTTATAAATATCCTCAAATCCCTGTCACTAGATGCACTGTCTATAAAATGGTTCCAATCCTACTTTGACAATAGACAACAGGCTGTGCTATGGCATAATAATCTATCTACCCACCTTCCCATTACCCTTGGTGTCCCTCAAGGGTCCATATCAGGACCCCTCCTTTTCTCAATTTTTATCAATGACCTTCACTTAGTAATCTCTCAAGCTACATGTATACAATACACAGATGATTCAACACTTATATGCTCAGCCACATCTACATTTGAACTGCAGTACCTAACCCAAAAGGTGTTTAATACAGTAGAACAATGATTTACACAGAGCTGCCTCCTCTTGAACCCCAAAAAAATAAAACTCTTGCTCTTTACTCCTACAAGGAAGTCCTCTCCAATAGATTTCACAGTAATATCCAATAATGGTACTCTCATATCTCCAGATCCAACTACCAATCTACTAGGAATAACTACTGACAACAACCTTAACTTCGACACCCATATCAACTTGTTTGTTTGTGTCTTTCGGCTTTTCCCGGTTAGGGGTCGCCACAGCGGAACTCCAGTCCGCTAATGATTGGTAGTTGATTTTTATGTGCCGAGTTACCAGCCCTGACGCACAACCTTCAATGAAGGTACGCCCATTCATGCACGTCTCCGTGCAGAAGACGCTCTTGCTGAGAATCGAACCGGACAGCATCTTACTGTGAGGCGACAATGCTACCGCAGCACCACATATCAACAATACACTAAAAACTGTTAATAGAAAACTAGGCTCTCTCTACAGGATCAAACCCTTCCTTTCTCCAGCAGCTAGAATAACTATTGCTCACACTCATCTAATATCAACACTCCTCTATGCCTCACCCATATATACTAATCTATCAAAGAGTAACCTCAACAAACTGGAAAACTCCTACAATAACATTGCCAGATTTGCCACAGACAATCCATTTAGAATCCACCATTGTTATAACCTAAAGCAGCTAGGACAGCTTGAGCTACAAAATCAGCTTAAATTTCACCAACTGACCATTGCCCACAAGAACCTTTACCAACCTACCAATCCTCCAATACTTTCTACCCTTATTATCCCATATAAAAATCTTAAAACCTTGCGTTCATCACATAAACTTCTAGTAAATATATGTAAATCCAACAACATGGCTGGTGACTCTCTAGTCTCCAATACTTCTGGAACATCCTGGAACCTTCTTCCCAGTACTTTCATCACTGTCCTCTATATCACTCTTCAAATACAGACTGAAACTTTCCCTTAGAACACACTGGTTATGCCCTGTACTAACCCTGACTAACTTGCTCGTCTTACTAGGTTCTGCTTACCCACTACTTCTCGGTACTAAGTCCTATTTTCCTTGATAACAAAGACAACTTTCTCTTCTAGATAATGCTACTGTTTGTACTGACATCTTTTTGTAGATATTTACTTTAATACATATGTGATAATGTTGTTAGATAGTTATACAATGAACTGCCATCATTGTTAAATTATGTATTGTACTAGCATTGTGCTATTAAAATTGTGTCTCGGAGCTTATCTCCCCGGGCCTCTACTGAAAATGGACATATATCCAGTTAGACTAGCCCGGTCAACAAATGTAAAATAAAAAATAAAAATAAAATAAAAAAATGAATATCTAAACATGAAGTTTTTAAGTAGCTGGCTCTCTTTCCTGACTCAAAGTGCCAGGACACAAAGGCATTTTGCCCTCAATTTATAAGAAAAAAAATTCTAGTACCAGTGCTAACTCTACTTTTCTATCGCTCAACAGCTATGGGAGATAAGGATTATCAACTGTACTTCTGATAATGGGCAAGGATACAACCAAATTTGGCAACTACTTGATTCATCTTCTAAATCAATTATGAGGCAAAGCTATATGCTAAGACTTAGGAAACATATATTCCACCTTTTTTTGTCAAATGGTAATGCAGGGCTGATCAACTGCAGATGCTAATTAGTACAACACAAGCTGCCTGCACTCTCAGAAAGGTCCATGTAGCAGACATGACTGATTCAAAGCATCCAGTTATGTTTCCTAGGATTACCATTGGCAAATCTTGATGGCATTCACTTTCATTAATCATGCAATGATTGTCATAGGAGTCCTCTATAGTTCTCCCTAAGCCAGTACAATGACGAACTTTTCCATCTATGAGCCCTTCTGTCTCCAATTCCTTTTCTTGTAACTATACAGCATGTAGACTGAGCTGCCTCTCTTTTTCCTTCCCTTTCTGATTGGTCCTTTTTTACCCAATAGTTTAGCCTACTGAACTGATAATCACTGATGATTGTATGACCCTCATCTCATGACCCCTCCGCAAACAGTCCAGCTGTCAGACAACTTTGTTTCTCCTTTGCACACTTCTCAATCCACTCATTTAATCAATAAAACTAAAACCGTTCCAGATAACCAAGTTGAACATGATGTTAAAGGTGGTAGGATCACATTCCCCTCCGTCTTCACAGTTACCCCTCCCAAATACTTGGACATTCATTTGAACCCAGATATCATGACCACACTGGCTCTGAACATAAAGCCTTTCAAAGCCTTTTGTGGATCACCTCTTTGCCTCACTATGTATGGAGAAAATGTATCTCTGTATGTGTGGAAAAAATGATTTGCATTTATCATACTTCTACCCTCTTTTCATATGTGGCATGCCAGTTTTCCATTATTTTCAACCACTTGGGTAATTAAGCTGCAATGGTTGGCATACCAGTTTAGTTGTTATGAAAATAAGCTCTAGAGTTGCTAGACAGATCTTAAGTTTCTACTTCAAACATGGCAGGGTTTGAGTTTGTACAGCTGAACCTCTATGCAGCAGCCTTCTTTCAGCCCCTCCCCCACTATGAGTCTCTGTACATGTCATGATCCAAAGGGAAACATTACATGCTGCAGCCACTTAGTTTGCTATTCACCTCCACTCTCATTTATGGTGCTTGCATACTATAATGCTATCATTCAGGGTTCAAGATTTTCTAAGGAAAAACAGCGAGCACACATTTACATTCAGAAAGTATATTCCTATTCAGGGCAACTCTGTTCTCAGTGTTGGTGGGCACAGAATGATCTAGATGAACTAAGCGGAGAAAGCATCTAAAAGCTATCAGGTACTTCAGAGGGGGATGGGCAATCCTACAAGGATGTGGCTTCTTTCAGCTACATACAAGGGACATTCAGCTTTTGTAGGAGAAATTAAGGAGGTACCTTGAGCTGAGACATGCTGTCTTCTCATCCCAAAATAAGACAGCTGCTGTCATGCATATACCCATGACTGATTAAGTTCTGAGAATGGGTGGAACCACTAAATTTGAAACAGCTGTCAGTGTTGTCTGTTCTGTGGAATAATGCACTTCCTTTGAGAGGATTCTCATGCCAGTCATTCATCCAAAAAGACTGTGCAGGATTCTCAGTGGATTACCATGCCAGTCACTCATCCAAAAACACTGTGCAGCATTCCTAGTGGATTCTCACATCAGTCACTCATTCAAAAGCATTGTGTAGCAATCCCAGTGGATTCTCAAGGCTAGAACTCTATCAAGCCAATCCAGCTCTTTATAGCAATGCAATCTATGAGTAAGCTAAAGGAAAACTGGCAGCTATTTGTAAAGGATGTCATCTGGCCTGTTCAACAAAGTGCCCATCTATAGTACTGACAGTCTACCCTCCTTGCAAAGGAAGTAAGTGGCAGACTTCTTCCTTCACCCACAAGTTAAGTTTCTTTTCCTATTAAGTCAGTCTCTCTAGATCTCACCCTCCACTCTGCCCTTGACTATCCCATACTATAGAGAGTCGATTATCCGAACGTCAGTTATCTGAAGCGTCAATTATCCGAACTCAGTCTTCCAAAGCTTTTAGGTAAAAAAAAAATCATAAAGTCTGAATATGTAAATGTTATACATATTAGCTTGTGCATGTTTTTTTGAACTTGTAGCCCGCTTGTGTGTGAAAAATATTATTTACTGTGCACTGGACTTGCTGAATGGTTGAAAAGTATATTCCTTGAATGCAGAAAAAAATAAGATTTTAGAAATTTTTTATCCAGTTCAATGTATGTTTGATTATCCAAACTACCCTTGGTCCCAATTAGTTTGGATAATCAAATCTCTACTGTATAAAGATATTCATTGGCTCCTGGTAATCTGGGCAGTGTGTTTCCATCCCTTCTTCCTGTTCCTATCTGAAAAACTGATCACCTACTGTTCATGCAACAGGCTGGCACTTACCAAGCTGTCCACAGCAACTAAGCTGAAATCACCAGTTAGGACAAGGTTCTTCATCTTATAGCTTACTTAAACATGGCCCCACAGTGATTGACAGTCTATCCCCCCTCCCAGCACAAATGGCAGATGCAAACTCTACAGTTCAGTACCTCTAGGATATTACTAGGGTTTGGACACTGTTGCAGCAACATCTATGGTCATTACTGAAATCGTTTACGGCAAGGAGGCCCCCTCCTCATCAGTGCTGATCACTGCTCAGACTAACATTTTGGCTGAGCATGCTTCTTCTTCTTTCGGCTTTTCCTGGTTAGGGTTCACCACAGCGGATCACCTGTCTGCTCATGACTGGCAGTGGAGTTTTATGGTGTCGAGTTGCCAGCCTGGTGCCCAACCTTCCACAGAAGGCATACACATGCACGCACTCACACCTAGGGCCAATTTAGAGTGTCCAGTCCACCTACAGTATGTCTTTGGGAGGAAACCGGAGCACCCGGAGGAAACCCACGCGACCACGGGGAGGACATGCAGAAGGCACCCCAGCCGAGGAACAAACCTGAGAACCTCTTGCTGTGAGGTGGCAATGCTAACTGCTGCACCATCACGGCTGCCCTAATTTCTGTAAACAGATAGTTTTTTCCCCTTTCTCAGTTGTGCTTCCTTTGATAACTCCATTTCTACTAGTTGTTTCTGCAATTTTGTAATGTGTTTCTTGTTACTGTTGTATTTTTTCTCTTTTCCTTGGTGTAGTAGTTTAGTAAACTCACACACAGTAAGTACCTTCCTAGATGACAGCTTCTTTTGCCACAGTGTTAGATATAAGATACTTAGATTCTTGTACCAATGTTGTTTATAGGTTGTTGTTCTCTGTTTATTCTGTGAAATGACTATTTCCTTCAGATTACACAGTTGTTCATGTTTAGTCTGTAGTTACTAAATGAATGAGTCTTAATTGCATCCTCTACCGAATGTATGCAATTTTACCTATTTGTGAAAGAAATGAAAAAGGCCTTTTGTATGATTTCTTTTTACAACTTCCTGCTTAACAACCAAATTAATAACCCAGTTTATTTTCTCAAGAATTCTGTTTAATTTTTTTTCTTCATGGCACTCCTCCAAACATTTTTTGACTACGTTACCTTACATTGGTCAGGTAAGGTCAATGCTCAGAAGTTCTAGCTACGACCCTCAATGTTTGCTCAAAGAACCACAAAAGGAATTGACAAAGAGGAAGCAAAACTCTCACACATACCACCAGGGAGAAGATATACATGTTTAACTCTCTTTTTTAGGCAATAAGTTAGAGCAAACAGCATTTTGCTGCCACAAGCTGTCTGAACGCCAATGTATGCCAGTACATCTTGCTACACTCCCCCAATCCAGGAAAGAGAGCTCCTAAGTGTTGCTTCCTCTCTTTGTCTGACTTTTGAGTGAGAAGAATCCATTTCTGAACCCACTACATTACTGGCCTTAAAAACAGCAGCATTCCTTCCTTCTGAGATATACATCCTTTTGCTTACCTTTTTTTTTCTTTTCTTTTTCTTTCTTCCTGCTAAAAGTATGTTTTTGTAGCTCTATAGCCTCTCCTTAAAACACTTAACTTCTCTCCAAACAAATTTGTTTCCTCTGAAGCAGAACCGGTGTTCTACAATTTCTGGGGGTAGGGTCAGAAAAAACAATGAAAAGCAAAGAATGAAAATTAACTGCTTTTTCTGCAGTAAATACCGACATGGAAAACAAAATAGTTGCACACATAAAGCTTTGATATGTCAAGAATACACCAGCAGTATCATGAAACATATCTTGATCTCAGAGTTAAAGAAAATATAAGTAGAACATTAGAAAATACCACTTTAAGACACCAGTGAGACAAGGAGAAATCCTAAATGGGAATGAATCTTTGGCAGAAACAGAGGGAGCTATAAAAACAAACACATTATAGGGAAATATAGAAATTGTATGGATAGGGCTACTGAACACGAATAAAACATAAGCTAGATGACTTGTTTCCAGAGCTTGTGCGTTTGTCTTTAGATTAATGCTGTACTGCTATTTAAATGAAGAAAATGTAAAAAAAGAGGCAATTCTTAAAACTGCAACTAGCAGATGGTAAAAGAAAGAACTGCTTTGACAAAGATGGTTATATATAGCTATACTCACTTTAAGTAAACAGAATCTGCTAGGGAGTTCAGCATAAAATACCAAAATACCTGAACATGCAGGCGTGGGCTCAGACACATTTAGGGCAATAAGAGAAAGAGACAGGAGAGAAAAAACAAGTAAAGGTCACTCACTCTGTTTATAAAAGACAGAGAGAGAGAACAGAAATAGCCCTGACATTTTATGAAATAGGTGTAAAAGTACGCTAAACAGCAGCCACTCAAATAAAAAAATACAGATGATTAAATTTAAAAAAAAAAAAAATAAATAATAAATTCCTTATCTGAATGTGTGTAAAATGAAACACGCAGGCAGATGCTGCAATCTTCTTCAAAACTGAATAAAAAGTTAGCATTTTCTAGAGTTTATTAGTAAAACGGAAGTTAGTAAAATGGGAGCAAGTACAAAACAGTACTCTTGCAGTTATGACCAACGAGAAAACGCACAAGAGCTGGTAATATCTGCTAGCTAAGCAAGAGACCTGAATACCGTGTTAAGTTAAACATCAGACGTGAAACATGTTGCAGTAAAGAGATGAGAGAAGACACATACCATACTGATAGAGCACTCAGAGTACAGATCGAAACAGGATACAAACGCAACACATACCATACTGATAGAGCACTCAGAGTACAGATCGAAACAGGATACAAATGCAGGAGCAGCTCTCAGGCAGCACCATACTTGAAAAGTTGTGTCAAATAGATGCAGTTACTGGTACTAAGGGAAATGGACTGTCATCAAAGCTGTGCTACATAGATGCAACACAACTAATTTAAAAAATCCTGCAAATGCACTGAAAACAGTAAAATCTGGTTACAAAACATAATTTCTAAGATTAACAGAATAACGTTCACCAAGTATTTTACACATTTTAATATATGCAAAGTTAGGTAAATCTGAGATAAGTAAGTGGTGCATGGCAGTTAAACAGCTTATTAAATTCACGTGGAGATAACGGAGGAGAAATGGTATGCAAATAAAATGGAGGATTATTCCCATGACTTCCAGGGAAATGAGTTACATCAGCCTGCAGCATGTTTACACATGCCAAGAGATCTCCTTTAAACAGGAACTTAAACGCAAGTTGTATAATATTGCAAACCACTGAACTCCACTACATCCTGGGCTTTACTAAGTAACATCTGAAAACATTAGCATCATGAAGAAGATAATAAGTCTGGAAGATAGGAAGGAGGACCAAAGCTCAGAGCAGTTAATAAGCTGCTTCCTGAGCCCAGGATACAAGGTTTGTATGACTGAGCATCAAGGTGTGTGTTCTTGGGTTACTTGTGAAAAGTGTCTGGTGGCTTACCTGGTCAACAGAAAAGGTTAATAAAAAAAGAAGAGAGTAAAAAGCACTGTGGCATATTCAAATGAAAGTAATTCCAAGCAAGGGAGACAGTCTAGACAGGAGCAGTTTACATGTGCATTTTTTATAAAATTCACAAGCAGTAAGTACATCCTTCACTTCATACTGCTTGCATGGCAACCAAAGGTACAAATAATAAGATTTAATCCCACAATGCATTCAACTCTACACTCATAGCTGTCTCAAAAGACCGCATTCAGGATACAGTGTGAACCAAAGTTACTGGTTGACACAGTTCAGAAAGCTAAAGTAAAGGAACAGTTGAGTACACAAGTTTCAGAATATACGAGGACCCACTTCGATAATCAGGAGGAATCCAGGCACCCCCAACTTGCAAGGGCAGAGGTTTGCCTTACTCGATATGTTAGGAAAGCTGGACAATACGATAAGCTTACTTACGCGATTGCTCAGGTTTTACTACTGTATAGGCAGCACAATGAATCCGCAAAGATCAGTAGAAAAGAAACTATTATGAAACACTGAGTCTCAACTGAGACTCAAAGCATCATAATCAAAAACATCCAAAATCAAAGATGTCAGACATACACCCCTCTCTAAATAAATTATCTCTGAAATCGCACAGACTTGAAGTAAAAGAAAAGATAAAAAAAGAAAAAAGTTTTCCTTTACTCCAAGACATCTGACCTTAGAAATAGACTAAGGCAGCATGGGAGGTAAGTACTACTGATTGCTTGAAAAGAGGGTCATGACCTTTTAAGTTTGTCTGCTTAAAAGAATATATGGATAGGCATTTTATGGTGCCTGTGACAGCTTGCCTAGTGTGTTCTTATGTTCCTATGTGACAAAGCAACAGCTGAAGCAATGAGGTGTTGATGCACTAAAGAGTGGAGAGTTTAAGACTTAAAAGTTACAGGATCGCTACTCTGCTACTTGTCAAGTACAAAACGCACAAATAAATCTACTTGCTGAACATTACTCAGTGAAGCTGAACTCTCTGATCACAGTTGTTCATGTAAACTTACTACCCGTGCACACTCAGAAAACACACCAGAAGCGACTCCCTTCTTTTGTGATACTTCTTCCTTTTCTATGTCTGTGTGACCATGCCATTGACATATATAGTCTCAAGGTGTAAGACAGGCTTGCCCCCTGACATAGTTAGGTGCAGGGAGTTTGCCCTTACAAAAAAAAAACATTTTTTTCCCATTGGGTTGATTTCTCAACCAGCTGTGTTTGTCATGTTGGTTCTTTGCGGAGTTGTAAATCTGCGAGTCATAAGAGGAAGCTCACAAGACATTTCATGCATTGATAGAGTGTTAAACAATGAATTGTTGTCTACCCATTAAAAAAAAATCCAGAGCAAACACATCTAACATATACAATTGTAAGACAAAGAACAACTTAGCCCTTCTAGTCAGCTTACTTTGACATTTTAACAGCCTGCAAATTCTATTTAACCAACTGTTTATTTCTTCTTTCGCCATTTTTTGTATGCTTCAGATCTATCCATTGCATTTTTGAACTTTGTTATTGATTTTAAATATACTATCCCTTTAGGCCAGCTGTTTCAGTTATCCACCACTCTTCTGTAAAACAATACTTCCTCACCTCACCTCTAAGACACTAATCTAAATACTTCCACATTTTTGAAAAGTATTGTTTACTTCGACTGGGATGCTAGTAGTAGAAAAACAAAAAGAGATCAGTGTCCCATATATACAGACAGATATTAAGGCCCCACCTAAAATATCATGTGTATATTTGGAGACTACATCATTCTATGAATATAGACATGACAATGATAGCTTATAAGTATTCAAAAACATGATGCTGAATGGTCAGCCCAACCAGTGTGCCTACTGTTAATCAAGCATATACCAAAAGAAAAAAATGTCCAGTCGCACTTTCTTCTATCAGTATGACCTTTGGAAGTATACATTCCAAGGGTACAGATATTCGCAATATCCAAAATTTTGCCTCATATTTTAGGTCTGACTTTTATAAAATTTGTGATTTTCCAGCAAATCACTGAGGAGAGAAGGCACTAAATAATGACACCACATTTTAATTGAAGAATTTATATCCTTCAGACAATACACAATAGCATAAATCCTGTTATTCTAACAGCTTTCTAAGTTATAAGAACAACAGTTACCTTTGTCCCCTTTATTTAAAGGTCTGCGACATTTCTTGAGCTAACAGGTTAAGAAGTATGTACAGAGGGTAGAACAAATGCAAGGAAAATCAGATATGTTCTGCAAAACCAAAGTAAAGTACCTGATTTTCCGTGTGTTTTTGCCCTTTCACTCTCATACCCTCTAAACTGTCAGTTTTTTTTTCCAAAAAAAGATAAATGGAGATCATCCTTTCTCTGTTGCTTGCTTTCCACAGCAGTGATGTACTGTGTAAGCATGGGAACATAAGTCCCATATGCATGCGCAGTAACTCAACAAACAGAAGAATGTGGAATCAACATAGAGGAACACCACGGCGATGTTATACAAAGACATTATTTAAGAAAAGCAAGTAACTTCTTTCTTAAACAATGTCATTGTATAATAGCAATAACTGACTTGTGGGTGTGGGTAAGATTTACCCACATCTGACTTTGTTTATTCATTCAGGCCTCATCCTCATGATTAAACTATGCCAACCGTGGGTAAATCTTCAATATACCCACAGCCAGACAACAGTTATTGCTTAAATATAACAGCATTAAACTTAGTGTTCTACTTGGTAAATACAAGCAAATGAATATAGAGAAAGGATGACCAGTGATAGTGAAGAAAAGACACTGAGATACATTCAGATAAAAGTCTCAAATATGGTCCAGTTTACTGCTACAGGCGATCAAATGTATCAAACTCAAGGCAGGAGAATTTTGCATCAATGAATATTCTCTGGGCCTCAAACAAAGAACAGGATGAGGAAGAACATGAGAATGAGAAAAGGAACTAGCGAGTATGTCAGAAAATAAAGGGGAGGGAGAGTGGAAGATTAGGACATAGGAACAACAAATTAATCTGATAAAACATTTGGTAAATGTACTGTTTGTTGAACAGGAAGTGTAACTAAATATAGCCAAAGCTCTATTAAGGAAGAGGTATCTGGGTGGGGAAGATGGCAAGAGTCCTGTGGGATAAGCTGATTCTTCTAGTAGGACAGGGCAGATTTGGATTATCCAATTTGAAGGGGTATTTCAGAGCTATACAGTTAAGGCTCCTATCCATAGCCCAAGCAAAAAGCTATAATTCAAAGTGGAAAGAGATGATGATGAAACACAGAGGAAGCTGAAAAATCAAGGAGAGATTAGGATTTTGGATGCAGGCCTTTACGGAGAATAACCATAATCATAGAGAATATTATATCTATAAAGTAGCAGTAAGAATCCTAAGAACTAAGCCAACACAGGAATGGAGAAAGGAGATTTGGCCGACAGGGATGACTGCAATTATGGGTATAGACAATAGGTATGAGGGAGCTGGAATTTATTAGAGAAAACTGGCAAAGAAACCAAGTTATTGGGAGTAAATAACCAGAGAAAAAAAGATGATAGAATGGGAAGATGCCAAGAATGTATTAGGACTGCAGGTTAGAGATTGCCTTCCATATCAAGGATTGATAACAGAGTATAGGCAAAGAGAAAGAAATAGGGGGGTTCTAAGTGAAAGACCAGCACTAGTAGAGTTTTTAGTAGAATCTAGAACAAAAGCTGCCATTAAAAAATAAATAATTAGTGCAGCATATAAGATATTGTATGATAACTATAAGAATCAATCAGAGGAGGTTAGAAAGGATTGGGAAGAGAGACTGGATAAGCAAGTCACAAACAAACAATGGGAGGATATATGTATGTCCCCCAAATATGCAACAACATCTAGAAGATTTAGGATTTTTGCTTGGAAATGCTTACATAGATATTTTTATACCCCAAGTAGACGACAAAGAATTTTTCTTCAGGTAGACAGCAAATGCATGTGTGACAGCGAAGAAAGAGATAATTGGGAACATATTTTCTGAGAATCTGGTGAGATGCCAGACTTTAAGGATTCCCTTCGGGATGCACTGTTGGAGATGCTGGGTCGGCAGAGTGGTGTGACGAGGGAGATGATTTTTCTGAGCTAAGATGCATAATTGGAATTGCCTGGACATGGTAAGGCCTTGCTGTGTCTAATTTTGGTGGCTGCCAAAAAAGCAGTTACTAGAAAATGGAAATCAAAAACTAAACCAGCTATACTAGAAGTAGTGAATATAGTAACAGAGATAAAACAACTGGAACTGAGCTCTTTAGAAAAGGGGAGGAGCAAACTACATAGGAAAATATGGGAATTGTGGGAACAATACATACAGAGGAGGAAAGAGGTCTAAAATAATGCAGGCTTTAAATGTGCTATGTAATTTTTGACTGAAAATGATTGGGTAGATTATAAGTGATATATAATGTTTGCAATAGAGAGTGTGTCAGTATGGTTTGTGGTGTAAAACGCTTGAAACTAGGATTGTGTCAGTGTGGTTTGGTTTCATTTATACAAACGTATGATTGCCTATGTCATAAGTGATGTTTTAATAAAGATGTTTCTTGTTTAAAAAAGGGGCAGTAATTGAATAATTTATGTAATGTTGCTTAGGTTATATGATATATAGTGATATATGTGGAGTATGATGTTTGTAAATGTGAACATAATATTACAGTTTGATTACTTTTATTTAAATGTAAATTTGCCTATGTTACAAGTGATAATTCAATAAAGGTGTTTAAAAAAAGATAACACTGTGAGGGACAACAGAACTACAGAGTAAAAACAAACAGCAGCAATTCTACTTACACTAAATAACATACAAAAACAAAAGCATAAGTATCACATACACAGCAAAAGCAAAACAGTAAAAGACTTTGTTCATTGTGGGAATTAAACTCAAATTACCTGTAATGTTACAGTGAATATGTGGTAAGAACATATGACAACATCAAACTTAATTTAAAAGTCAAAGAGGTAGACATATTGGAGTAAGAAAGACAGTAAAACACAGTAGGACACAGCTTGTATTAGGGGTACAGTCTGTATACTAATAAAAAGTAATGTCTTGAGAATGAACTCGTGTATGTTTAGACAGAATAAAGAGTAAGCAGAAACAGAACAGAAACTTAACACATACAGAAAGGCAAAGAGGTACAAAGACAGTAAAAAGAAAATGGATGTTGAAAGATCAAATAAAAGATAGTGTGGCGGTATGGGAAATGATTAATAGGTTCAGAAGTGTGAATTATGCTAATGATCACTTGGACCTTTTTAAGCCTAGTAAGGCATCCCAAATCTCCCTTGGCAGTGTAAGTGTGGCTAGGGTGATGACACATTTATAGGATGCCTCTCTTCATTAGAGACATGCATGCCATACCAAGGATGGATTTCTTGTTTCCCATCCACATCCAAGTTAAGCTTCAATAAGGTGAGAAAAGAACTCTGGATGGATGGAAGCCTTTTCCAGGAAAGTGGTAGTCTTTGGAATACATACCAGCCTCTTCAAGCAGGTCCTATTTATATCACAAGTAAGGTTTAAGTCCTTAGAACAGGTAATTCTGGTGCTACTGGATTTGCAAATATGCAGGTCTATCAGAGTGGAGTTTGAGGATGTCTTCTGTGCCAAGCAGAAATCGCCCTTTAAGAGCCTGTAGGAGACAGAATACAGCAACAGAGCTTTGAAGATCTCCACATAAGACATGGCTATTTACCCCCTATATTCATTTTGTGAGGATCCTTTGTGGAAATTCCAATTGTTGGATTTGCCTGGTTAGGTCCATACAAAAAGGGGCGTTGTACTCAATCATACCAAATACCATGTAACAATGACCTCCTTGGACCTGGAGGTCACACCTTTGTTTATAAACTGTGTGACATAGAGTGAGCTCCTCACTACAGCAGACAAGTGATGGTCAGAGGCCACATTACTGTCAACTTGCTTCCCCAAGTCCCTGACTACTGAATCAGCTCATAGGGATGTGTTGCCTATATGGTAGTTTCCTGGGGTGGCCAACTTACTTCAGGACACTACTATGCATTTCTTAGCATTTAGTTTTAGTCTGTGGCTCAAATGCTAGTTATTTGTGTCAGCCCTTCTTACAGAACATTAGTGTCAGTGGAGGATTCAATGACTGCTCCTAATATGCAGTCATCTGTAAATATGATCACTCAATGGACCTTGGTACTTGTCTTCACTTACGAGAAGTAGATGTCATAAAGGAACGTTCCAAGGACAGATCTCTAGGAGACCCCCTCCTGGTGATCAGCCTCTTTGTAGAGGTGAACTCCCTAATTCTAACTACTTGGGTCTTATATGCAAACCAACTGGCTATACAGTGAATGGCATAAAAGTTTACACCAAGCTTTGTTTGTCTACAATGTCAAGTGGGATATTATGTCAAATGCTTTGGCCAGGTCACAGTAGGCAGTGTGAAGAGTTTTGCCCTCAACAATTCCTTTGGTGGACAGGATAAGCAGGCATGATCTGTCCTTGAAAAAAAATATCTGGGTGGGTTGCAGCCAGTATCTAGAGGTTTCCTATTTCATTGAAGATCATTTCCATGAAGATTCTTTCCATGGCAAATGAGACTAGAGAGGCTTAGGGACCTGTAGTTTACAGGGTCTGTAGGTGAGTCACCCTTGTGCAAAGGGATGACAGTTGTCATTCCCCATTTGTGAGACACAAAGTCTGTTTGGAGATTATGGTTAAACAGTGATTCTCCAGGGATTGATAGGTCATGTTCCGTGCTACTGAAGAGATAACCTGGATATTGTTGGGCCCCATTGATGCAGTGTTCCTTAGCTTAGAGAGTGTGACTTTCTATTCTGATTCTGCTTACTCTTCACCTGTTCCCTGGTGATAGTTAGGGGAGGCTGGCAAATAAAGCAGACTAAAGAGTAGTGCAGTATGATACAGAGATGTTACAAAGAAAGACTGAGATTATTCAGTAAAATTAGGAAATAATAAAAATAAAAGCTATAGATGTATGAAGGCTGCAACTGGGAAAGACGTTACTGTTGTTTCAGGTAATACCAAACTTACCTTGTTTTTTGTTATTTTACCATGTCATAAAGTTTTCTATAAACTGTGTGGTTGACTGATGTCCAGCAGTGGTGAACTACAGCGTTATTCCAGACATCTGTCAGAGAAGGCGATAGTAAAGAATATGCACATATAATGTGACCTTGA
This sequence comes from Protopterus annectens, assembly GCF_019279795.1. Lineage (NCBI taxonomy): Eukaryota > Metazoa > Chordata > Ceratodontiformes > Protopteridae > Protopterus > Protopterus annectens. Next base: position 285,079,549 of record NC_056735.1, on the reverse strand, counting down.
AAGAAAAGTGATTACAGTCAAAGCAAGGAGATAGGAAGCGAGTGAATATAAAAGGGTCAAAAGCAAACAATAATGTGCTACAGGGAAACAATGGATTATCCAAAGGTGTTGTGAGGCCCGATGCTACAAGTGAAGAGCCTCCCATCCTCGGAAAGGTCTGTTATTACTCCCACTGACCACCCTAAAGAACATTGTTATACTTGACAAAATTCGCTATCTATAGTTAGTTTGCATTTGTTAGTATTACTAAATACGTTTTATATATTTTTGATGTAAAATAGTTACTCCATCTAATATTTAACAGATGGTGCTGGATATGCAATTGTTACTGGAAGAAGCATTTTACATATAAAAGACACAAACATTCACACTCACATAGAGGTACACTCATGTGCTTATGTCTATGTGAATGTATGTATATACAAACATACAAATGTGCACGCACACACACACACACACACACACACACACACACATTCACATAGACATAAACACACAGATTACATACATACACACACACACACACACACACACACACACACACACACACACACACACACACAGGCTTTTCCAGTACATTAATATACTTCTTGGGAAATTCAACTATCCACTGGAGAGTTGTTCTTGCTCAAGCCCACGTTCTACTAATGAATCAGGGGATGTGACAGACAGGGAATTTAAATGAGTTGATACAAGGCAGGCTGAAATTTCAAAATAAAGACAAACATAGATGGATAGGTTAAAAAAGTGGTGCAAGGCGTACAACTATTTAATTATGTGTCTCTGCAGTTACAATAATTTAGTCACTGATTAAGTGAAACTTGATGGCCACCCTGAAGCCTTGTTCAGAAATGAGTTCTTGTAGATTCAACTGGAGTTGATTCCAATGTTTGGCTATACAGATGCCACAAGTCAATGTCCCTCAGTCAGTCTGCCTGGGGTAATCACAAAAACACTTTATTTCCAATGCTGACCTAGCTGGTTAGTCATTCCTCGGTTTAGACCACTGATATTGCTCTCTATTCTCATTTTAATGCATTTATAATTTCTATCATACATTTCTCCCCAACCTTTAATACTACCTTGTTTCACAATGTTCCACAACCACAGTGTATTTTTTCTTTTTTACTTACTTTCTGTATATTTAGATATATGCGGCACACATAAAATTGTTGCTTCTGCAACAGCTGTTTTAATGTTTCCCCACAGTTTTTCCATATCACATTCATGGCCCCACTCCACAAAAGTGTGCCTTCCTAAAACTTTGTACCCTCACTTTTGTCATGCTTAAGGTCTTGTTGACCACTCTAAAATGGCAAATATAAGCTATTTGTAAACCAGGAAACTAACCAGTTTTAACATTAACTTATAGTCTAGTTACTTCAACTTCTTTTGATAGTACCTTTACTTCCATTCAGCAAAATACATACACTTACTTCTTAAAAGACTTGATTTCAAATGATCAGTGTGCACAATATTAAAAGAACTATGTCTAGGAAAGCCTCTAAAAATCAACCATCTTTAACAGTTCTAAGTATGGATGCTGAGAAATCATTTGACAAAGTGAGATGCTCATTTTACAACAAAAAAACTCACTACTCAGACTTTCTAGAAATCCTGATCAGCAGGGTTTTCAGCATTTATAATAAAGTTACAGCTCAAATAGCACTGGCAAATTCTCAAATATATTTTATTTACCAAAAGGCATTAGGGAATAAATGGCATTTGTCCCCTTTATAATTTATATTATAGAAAAAGTTCAGTCTACCTACACGGATTTGCCAGTCATCTGGCAAGGGACACTAACAGTCATGATTTCTGCTAATGATACATGAATTATATAACTGAAAACAAAAATCCCTTAAAATCCCTTCCTAGACTCCTACTACCAGCTACTTGATCTCTTACTAGGTTATAAAATAATTAGACACAATTACTCATAACAGTATAAATTATATTCAGTAACCAAACGAAAAATAAAACCAAAAACAAAACAAAGACAAAAAACACCATGGACTGAGACCACATAGTTTTAAGAAGAGAAAGTAAAATATTTGTAATTAAATTATTGTACATTTATTGTCAGCATTTATCGACCTACAAGTTGACGTTATATTATGCACCTATCCATTTACCCCTTTTTTAACATGTAACACTGAACAGATACATATTTCTGAAATTTATATACATAAACATATATATTCATTATTTTCATTTTTTATACTTTTAGACATGGTAGATGTGCTATCAAAAGGTTTTAAATAGGTTTTTATATATTAGCATATTCATAGCACTTAGTGTCATTCATTTGGTGTGTATGCCTTTAACTTTTTGTGTTTTATGCATCCGCTTAATTACAGTGTGTTATGATTAGTGGTTATTAATTGAGAATCTGTATAAATGTTGGTCTCATTTGTAAGCCTGGTCACTCGGATGAAGTCTAAGTAACAGATGAAAGTGCTCAGACTTACGTTCCTTTATTTTCTCTAAATAAAACTATGTAGTCTCAGACTATGGTAGTTTTTGTTTTTGATTAATTATATTCAGTCTAAGTGTATCAGTGTGAAACTTCCTTTTAAATAAAAAAAATAAATCACTTTTAAATGTATAAGCTAAATACATTACACCTACCATATCATTGTTAATTACATTAAAGTATATTACAAAACAGAATATATTACTGTTTCGTACAGGATGTAAGCAGTACAAATAATTACATTACCACATATACTTTAATCTAGCAAAAATCATGCATATCCCTTCTCTCCATTAACACCATTAAGCAATTTACCTCCTTAGTTATAGATGTATTTGGAACACAAATCAGACAAATTTATCTACATCTAAACTATCAATATTAAAACTGAAGGATGTCTAGTTTTCCAGGATTACTTTACCCACTTTATAGCAACTCAATTAATGACATTGCCCTTTAGAAACAAACCTTGAAGAATGCACGAAGGTGTCTAACTTCTTGAGGTCAATGCCATACTTCTGGAGGAATTCCTACATCTGCTACTTTAAGTAACTTAACTTATATTTTCAAAATGGCTACCTTAAAAAGGGGGAAAAAAAGCAACACTCACATTTGACAATCTCTTAAGGAGCCATTTTACCTGAGCACTAAGCTGTAAGGGACCAATGACCTAAAATATTGGTGGTTGTTTCTTAAGTATTTGTCATTCTAAATTTATTGAACAGCACTGAGATGTTCCAGTTTTATATTTTAGGACTTTGGCAGATAAAGAGCTCCTACTATATTAAACAAAGCTCCTTTCTACACCCCCAAGACATAGCTACATTGTATTAAATTCCCTCTCACATCCCTGTTAAACACCTGATTCCCAGGTGTGTATAAAGCCGCAAACATCAAACTTCTCATTCCATGTCAGGCTGAACGGAAGTCAAGGAAACAAGCTAATACTTGGCCCCTCCAGAAAATTAAACAAAATGTAAGCGTCTTAAACCTCAGAAAACCAATATTTCTACAGAACTGGTGGCTCGGAACCTAACCTCATGTTCTTTTACAGTTTCAATAACTTTTTTTATATATTTTTTAAACTTCCATACCCTAGAGACAAGTTAGTTCTTGATTTCAGAAGCAAACGTTCACCATATAACTTGACCAAATAACAATTACCCTCTGTCCAAACAATATTCTTGCTAACCTAAACATCTGCCTTTGTACATAATGAAGCACTAAAAACGGGTCTCAGAGCAGGAAAAAGCAAGCCTTAAAATCCTTTTCCAGCCCCAAAAAAAACTATTTCTCCTTAACAGAATTGATAAAACTTGCAAATATTATCAGCTAGAGCAATCTTTTAAAATAAATTAGTCTTGAATCCCTCAATAAACAAATACAGAACTTCCACCTAGTAGTGGTTAATTGCCATTTTGCAATACCCACAGACCTAAACAATAAATTTCTGGATTTTGAAGTATAAATGTGTAATAGCTTGCCATGTAACTCTAATAATGTAAGCCTTTATCTCTACCTTCCCTACATACTTTATCACCCATTCTTGTAGGTTGTGCTTATATCTAACTAAATATTACCTGATGTGCTTATCTTCCTTACCATTAAGTGACATCTCTGGATTGTTCATGCTATTTTCTTTACGAATGGTAAGCTGACACATACTATTTAACTTTTATGGAATATTATACAGCGACTCTTAAATGATCAAACAGGCTATATTGTTTTCCTTTTCCTTCTTATTTACACCTCCTTCACACATTCTTGCTTTCTTTCTCCCTTCTCCCCAATAAAAAATCCAAAAGACTGTATAGATCAGCTTAGGCACTTTGCTTAACCAGTCACAGATTGTGGGAAGTGCGCACTGGCAAAGACTTGTCTGTGATACAATCCCCCTGACAGATGTGCTTACATGTGATATACATTAACCACTAAGTAAGTCCAGCTCTATTGGTATATGGAGACAAAACCCTCACTAGGACCCAGGTGACCCATTCAACTAGGTGGTCAGGTGCCTGCTGGAGATGGGGGAGAGGACTGATGAGGTTTAAGCTTGCTTGCCTTTTTCTTTGGGGAGGGGAGGGCCATGTGATCATGGCACACTCTCCATGTAATACTTCTCACTGGAAAATGGAGATCATACGTTGATGTTTATCTACAAGGGGGACAGGGCCAATTGATCATGTCATGGGAACACACGGTGTGTATCAGAAACGTCTATTTCACGCAACTGCCTGAATACCAATATGCATGCACAAAGAGTGAGGGCTGCAAAGAAAAACTCTAAACCTCCTCAAAATAATGGTAGTACTCTCAGTACACTGACTACTTACCTGCAGGGAATGAAGGAGATGTAAGACCATTGCCCCAGGGGAACAAAGGAGTAAGACCAGATACTGTGTTAAACATGATGGTCAAATAAGGACAGGAGTGAAAAAATTCACTACTAGGTAAGAAAATTAGTAAGTAAATAAAAAATGCAACAGATACTACATACATATATATATATATATCTATATATACATATATATATATATATATATATATATATATATACATACATACATATATATATATATATATATATATATACATACATACATATATATATATATATATATATATATATATATATAGATATATATATATATATATATATATATATATAACTATATACATACATATATAGATATATATATATATATATATATATATATATATATATATCATCATCATCTTCTTCTTTCGGCTGTTCCCATTAGGGGTCGCCACAGCGGATCATCTGTTTCCATTTCTTCCTGTCCTCTGCATCTTGCTCTGTCACACCAACCACTTGCATGTCCTCTCTCACCACATCCATAAACCTTATCTTAGGCCTTCCTCTTTTCCTGTTACCTGGCAGCTTCATCCTTAGCATCTTTTTCCCAATATACTCAGCATCCCTCCTCAGCACATGTCCAAACCAACGTAATCTTGCCTCTCTGGCTTTGTCTCCAAACCGTCCAACCTGGGCTGACCCTCTAATATACTTATTCCTAACCCTGCCCACCCTCGTCACACACAGTGCAAATCTTAACATCTTTAACTCTGCCACATCCAGCTCTAACTCCTGCCTTTTTGTTAATGCCACTGTCTCCAACCCATATAACATAGCTAGTCTCACTACCCTCTTGTAGACCTTTCCTTTCACTCTTACTGGTACTCGTCTGTCACAAATCACTCCTGACACTCTTCTCCACCCACTCCATCCTGCCTGTACTCTCTTTTTCACCTCTCTTCCACACTCACCATTACTCTGAAATATTGATCCCAAGTATTTAAACTCATCCACCTTCGCCACCTCTACTCCTTGCATCCTCCCCATTCCTCTATACTCCCTCTCATTCACATACATATATTCTGTCTTAGTCCTGCTGACCTTCATTCCTCTTCTCTCTAGAGCATACCTCCATCTCTTCAGGGTCTCCTCCACCTGTTCTCTACTCTCACTACAGATCACGTCATCTGCAAACATCATAGTCCACAGGGACTCCTATCTGATCTCGTCTGTCAACCTGTCCATCACCATTGCAAATAAGAAAGGGCTCAGAACTGATCCTTGATGTAATCCCACCTCCACCTTAAACGCATTTGTCACTCCCACCGCAGACCTCACTGCTGTCACACTACCCTCGTACATATCCTGTACCACTCTTATGTACTACTCCGATTTCCTCATACAATACCACGACTCCTCTCTAGGCACCCTGTCATGCTTTCTCTAAGTCTACAAAAGCACAATGCAACTCCTTCTGACCTTCTCTGTAATTCTCCAAAAAACACTCTCAGAGCAAACATCCCATCTGTAGTGCTCTTTCCCGGCCTGAAACCATACTGCTGATCACTAATCATAACGTCCCTTCTTAACCTAGCTTATAGGTTTACTATTAAAATGTTGAATGGCAAAATATTTTCTGTTCTACACACCGAAAAAAAAAAACAAAAGTCAAAATGTACAACACAGCACAATGTAGAATCAGCTGAACGATGTGCCCCCACATCCCCTGATAACTATATATTCCAACTCCGAGATTACACTACAGTGAGGAAAGGGATGAATTTCCCACACTGCATTGTTCCGCAATATCTCTGCAGTGCTTTGAGTTTATATTAACAAATACACTATGCACTGTGCATTCACTGATACAGACTTTCAAACACGGAGATGTTCAGCAAGATGGGAATTTGAAAATCTATGTTTTGAGTTTCCATCTGCGAACATTCTCCTTTCCACCTTTTAATAATAAATATATAAATATATATATAAATATATATATATATATATATATATATATATATCAAAGTCAAAGTAAGCTACATTGTCATTTAGCCTACACAAGTGCAGTCTAAAGAAAACTGTGTGCATCAGGCCAAAATTGAGAAGACATATATATACAATAACACATACAACAGACATATATTCATCATTTCATATTAGACAGGTTATTTTGCCTACATATTACCACAGTTTACCTATGGCCAAATGATTTCTTATTGCACAAGTTCCAATAGTATATAAGTATATAATACTGCACATTCATTGCTATAATATATATATATATATATATATATATATATATATATATATATATATATGCGTATATGTATGTATATATATATATATATATATATATATATATTGTTCCTCGGCTGGGGTGCCTTCTGTGCGGAGTCTGCATGTCCTCCCTGTGGTCGCGTGGGTTTCCTCCAGGTGCTCTGGTTTCCTCCCACATCCCAAAGACATGCTGTAGGTGGATTGAACACTCTAAATTGGCCTTAGGCATGAGTGTGTGCATGTGTGTGTGCCTTCTGTGGAAGGTTGGGCGCCGGGCTGGCAACTCAACACTGTAAAACTCCACTGACAATCATGAGTGGACAGGTGATCCGCTGTGGCGACTCCTAACTGGGAAAAGCCAAAAGAAGAAGAAGAAGATATATATTGTAAATGTTTAGATTTCGAACTGTCTCTCATTTAGTTGCACCAAAAAGAGTTGGCTGTCCCATATCTTCTCAGTGCCCGACCTCCCTGAGATTATTGCCAGAGGTCAGGAGTCTCATTGCCTGATGGAAAAAGCTATTTCTGAACCTGGATGTCTTTGCTGCAGTATCTTCTGCCAGATGACAAGCATGTGAAGAGTTCAAAAGCAGGGTGTGTAGGATCCTTGATTATTTTTGTAGCTCTGCTGTGACATTGTGCTGTGTATAACTCCTGTAGTGCTGGACAACAAGCAGTGAACAGTTCATAAGCAGGGTGTGTAGGATCCTTGATTATTTTTGTAGCTCTGCTGTGACATCGATCTGTGTATAACTCCTGTAGTGCTGGACAACAAGCAGTGAACAGTTCATAAGCAGGGTGTGTAGGATCCTTGATTATTTCTGTAGCTCTGCTGTGACATCATTGCTGTGTATAACTCCTGTAGTGCTGGAAAACAAGCAGTGAACAGCTCATAAGCAGGGTGTGTAGGATCCTTGATTATTTTTGTAGCTCTGCTGTGACATCGATCTGTGTATAACTCCTGTAGTGCTGGACAACAAGCAGTGAACAGTTCATAAGCAGGGTGTGTAGGATCCTTGATTATTTTTGTAGCTCTGCTGTGACATCATTGCTGTGTGTAACTCCTGTAGTGCTGGACAACAAGCAGTGAACAGCTCATAAGCAGGGTGTGTAGGATCCTTGATTATTTCTGTAGCTCTGCTGTGACATCATTGCTGTGTGTATAACTCCTGTAGTGCTGGACAACAAGCAGTGAACAGTTCATAAGCAGGGTGTGTAGGATCCTTGATTATTTTTGTAGCTCTGCTGTGACATCATTGCTGTGTATAACTCCTGTAGTGCTGGACAACAAGCAGTGAACAGCTCATAAGCAGGGTGTGTAGGATCCTTGATTATTTTTGTAGCTCTGCTGTGACATCGATCTGTGTATAACTCCTGTAGTGCTGGACAACAAGCAGTGAACAGCTCATAAGCAGGGTGTGTAGGATCCTTGATTATTTTTGTAGCTCTGCTGTGACATCGATCTGTGTATAACTCCTGTAGTGCTGGACAACAAGCAGTGAACAGCTCATAAGCAGGGTGTGTAGGATCCTTGATTATTTTTGTAGCTCTGCTGTGACATCATTGCTGTGTGTAACTCCTGTAGTGCTGGACAACAAGCAGTGAACAGCTCATAAGCAGGGTGTGTAGGATCCTTGATTATTTTGTAGCTCTGCTGTGACATTGTGCTGTGTATAACTCCTGTAGTGCTGGACAACAAGCAGTGAACAGTTCATAAGCAGGGTGTGTAGGATCCTTGATTATTTTTGTAGCTCTGCTGTGACATCGATCTGTGTATAACTCCTGTAGTGCTGGACAACAAGCAGTGAACAGTTCATAAGCAGGGTGTGTAGGATCCTTGATTATTTTTGTAGCTCTGCTGTGACATCATTGCTGTGTGTAACTCCTGTAGTGCTGGACAACAAGCAGTGAACAGCTCATAAGCAGGGTGTGTAGGATCCTTGATTATTTTTGTAGCTCTGCTGTGACATCGATCTGTGTATAACTCCTGTAGTGCTGGACAACAAGCAGTGAACAGCTCATAAGCAGGGTGTGTAGGATCCTTGATTATTTCTGTAGCTCTGCTGTGACATCATTGCTGTGTGTAACTCCTGTAGTGCTGGACAACAAGCAGTGAACAGTTCATAAGCAGGGTGTGTAGGATCCTTGATTATTTTTGTAGCTCTGCTGTGACATCATTGCTGTGTATAACTCCTGTAGTGCTGGACAACAAGCAGTGAACAGCTCATAAGCAGGGTGTGTAGGATCCTTGATTATTTTTGTAGCTCTGCTGTGACATCGATCTGTGTATAACTCCTGTAGTGCTGGACAACAAGCAGTGAACAGCTCATAAGCAGGGTGTGTAGGATCCTTGATTATTTTTGTAGCTCTGCTGTGACATCGATCTGTGTATAACTCCTGTAGTGCTGGACAACAAGCAGTGAACAGCTCATAAGCAGGGTGTGTAGGATCCTTGATTATTTTTGTAGCTCTGCTGTGACATCATTGCTGTGTGTAACTCCTGTAGTGCTGGACAACAAGCAGTGAACAGCTCATAAGCAGGGTGTGTAGGATCCTTGATTATTTTTGTAGCTCTGCTGTGACATTGTGCTGTGTATAACTCCTGTAGTGCTGGACAACAAGCAGTGAACAGTTCATAAGCAGGGTGTGTAGGATCCTTGATTATTTTTGGAGCTCTGCTGTGACATCGATCTGTGTATAACTCAGTGCTGGACAACAAGCAGTGAACAGTTCATAAGCAGGGTGTGTAGGATCCTTGATTATTTTTGTAGCTCTGCTGTGACATCGATCTGTGTATAACTCCTGTAGTGCTGGACAACAAGCAGTGAACAGTTCATAAGCAGGGTGTGTAGGATCCTTGATTATTTCTGTAGCTCTGCTGTGACATCATTGCTGTGTATAACTCCTGTAGTGCTGGACAACAAGCAGTGAACAGTTCATAAGCAGGGTGTGTAGGATCCTTGATTATTTTTGTAGCTCTGCTGTGACATCATTGCTGTGTGTAACTCCTGTAGTGCTGGACAACAAGCAGTGAACAGCTCATAAGCAGGGTGTGTAGGATCCTTGATTATTTTTGTAGCTCTGCTGTGACATCATTGCTGTGTGTAACTCCTGTAGTGCTGGACAACAAGCAGTGAACAGCTCATAAGCAGGGTGTGTAGGATCCTTGATTATTTTTGTAGCTCTGCTGTGACATTGTGCTGTGTATAACTCCTGTAGTGCTGGACAACAAGCAGTGAACAGTTCATAAGCAGGGTGTGTAGGATCCTTGATTATTTTTGTAGCTCTGCTGTGACATCGATCTGTGTATAACTCCTGTAGTGCTGGACAACAAGCAGTGAACAGTTCATAAGCAGGGTGTGTAGGATCCTTGATTATTTTTGTAGCTCTGCTGTGACATCATTGCTGTGTGTAACTCCTGTAGTGCTGGACAACAAGCAGTGAACAGCTCATAAGCAGGGTGTGTAGGATCCTTGATTATTTTTGTAGCTCTGCTGTGACATCGATCTGTGTATAACTCCTGTAGTGCTGGACAACAAGCAGTGAACAGCTCATAAGCAGGGTGTGTAGGATCCTTGATTATTTCTGTAGCTCTGCTGTGACATCATTGCTGTGTGTAACTCCTGTAGTGCTGGACAACAAGCAGTGAACAGTTCATAAGCAGGGTGTGTAGGATCCTTGATTATTTTTGTAGCTCTGCTGTGACATCATTGCTGTGTATAACTCCTGTAGTGCTGGACAACAAGCAGTGAACAGCTCATAAGCAGGGTGTGTAGGATCCTTGATTATTTTTGTAGCTCTGCTGTGACATCGATCTGTGTATAACTCCTGTAGTGCTGGACAACAAGCAGTGAACAGCTCATAAGCAGGGTGTGTAGGATCCTTGATTATTTTTGTAGCTCTGCTGTGACATCGATCTGTGTATAACTCCTGTAGTGCTGGACAACAAGCAGTGAACAGCTCATAAGCAGGGTGTGTAGGATCCTTGATTATTTTTGTAGCTCTGCTGTGACATCATTGCTGTGTGTAACTCCTGTAGTGCTGGACAACAAGCAGTGAACAGCTCATAAGCAGGGTGTGTAGGATCCTTGATTATTTTTGTAGCTCTGCTGTGACATTGTGCTGTGTATAACTCCTGTAGTGCTGGACAACAAGCAGTGAACAGTTCATAAGCAGGGTGTGTAGGATCCTTGATTATTTTTGTAGCTCTGCTGTGACATCGATCTGTGTATAACTCAGTGCTGGACAACAAGCAGTGAACAGTTCATAAGCAGGGTGTGTAGGATCCTTGATTATTTTTGTAGCTCTGCTGTGACATCGATCTGTGTATAACTCCTGTAGTGCTGGACAACAAGCAGTGAACAGTTCATAAGCAGGGTGTGTAGGATCCTTGATTATTTTTGTAGCTCTGCTGTGACATCATTGCTGTGTGTAACTCCTGTAGTGCTGGACAACAAGCAGTGAACAGTTCATAAGCAGGGTGTGTAGGATCCTTAATTATTTCTGTAGCTCTGCTGTGACATCATTGCTGTGTGTAACTCCTGTAGTGCTGGACAACAAGCAGTGAACAGTTCATAAGCAGGGTGTGTAGGATCCTTGATTATTTTTGTAGCTCTGCTGTGACATCAATCTGTGTATAACTCCTGTAGTGCTGGACAACAAGCAGTGAACAGTTCATAAGCAGGGTGTGTAGGATCCTTGATTATTTTTGTAGCTCTGCTGTGACATCATTGCTGTGTATAACTCCTGTAGTGCTGGACAACAAGCAGTGAACAGCTCATAAGCAGGGTGTGTAGGATCCTTGATTATTTTTGTAGCTCTGCTGTGACATCATTGCTGTGTGTAACTCCTGTAGTGCTGGACAACAAGCAGTGAACAGTTCATAAGCAGGGTGTGTAGGATCCTTGATTATTTCTGTAGCTCTGCTGTGACATCATTGCTGTGTATAACTCCTGTAGTGCTGGACAACAAGCAGTGAACAGCTCATAAGCAGGGTGTGTAGGATCCTTGATTATTTCTGTAGCTCTGCTGTGACATCATTGCTGTGTGTAACTCCTGTAGTACTGGAAGTTTGGAGCCCGTTATTTTCTCTGCCACTTTCACTGTCCTTTGTAGGGCTTTTTGGTCTGCAACTGCAGCTCCCATAGGACACGGAAAAGTTACATATTAGGATGCAGAAACAAAGCACCCTGAACCACTGCTAGGTAGGCACACAAATTTATTAAGCCGAACAGTTCACTCGAAAAAATAACGCTGAATCAAATCACCATACGTTTTCGTCCACAACTTCATCAGATTACACTAATACATTCAATTAACTGCTTTTATATACTCATCCAACTTTTAAAAAACAGCCAGTAAAAACAATCATTGTACATTGAAATGCATTGAGTTACTGCCCTCTACTGACAAGGAGGATTATTACACATTAATGTCACAATTTTGCTGATCTCATTTTTAATACAGTGGCAAGTGAGATCATGTCATTTAAACCAGGGAATTTACTGGCCTCCAACACCACTTGCCAGTATAATTCCCTGTATTCAACTAAAGTCTCCCACATACCGCCCCTGGGGTCCTTTGGCACAACCTCTAATATAAAAACTGAAATTCAGCTTCAGGACAAGTTTTGTGTGTTTGTACAGAGAATTTGTTTCACATTTTATACGAATATCATAGGTGTGCTCATAAATTCTCTGCTTAACCTTTCTTTCACTCTTGCCAATGTAAAAGCATTACATTTTTTACATAACCCAACATAAATAATCCCTTTGTGTTGCAATTCAAAAGTTTTTGAAGTTAAAATTTTGTTATTTCTGGCAGGTAAAGTAATGGTATCCCCAGTAATCAAATAAGAACAATAATTACAAGCACCACATTTAACTACACCAGCTTTTTTGTTTGTACCTGCTAACCTTGAATTCCCTTTACTACCTCTTTCAAAAATATCCTTCAGGGTGTTCCCTTTCCTATAAATATATTTTATTTCACCCTGGAAAATGTGATTTAAGTCAGAAACTTTAGAAAAGTTAATCCACTCTTTGTCAAAAATTCTTTTGATCACACCAGCTTGTCCATCATATGTGGTAATGATACCTGATCAATTCATTGTTTAACCCATCTACTTTCTTGTTTGTGACTTGTTGAGTTACACCATCTTCAATTTTACCCAATACAGGGGCAAACCTTCCCTTCCTCCCATCACTGACTTCTTTGGAAACTCTATCAATGAGCTCTTCGGGTAGCCTCTATTCAGGAACATGTTTCTCAGGTTTTACATTCGTTACCATAACATGCATCATCAGAAGTCATTCTACACAAGCACAAATTGCCCTTTTATAACGCTCCTTTTCTGGTGTGGGGTGCGAACTTGAGTAGTGCAGATAAGAATTAGAAAAGGTCTCTTTTCTATAAATTCTAGACTCAAAGCCATACTCAGTTTTAGATATATTAACATCAAGGTATTTCAATTCATCAGTAGTGAATTTGTGAGTGAATTTTAAAAATTCTGTGGTACCATTTAGGTATTCCACAAAGCTACCAAATTCATCTTGAGTGCCTGCCCATAAAAACACAAGTCGTCCAGAAATCTACCATACAACTTCCATAAACTACTATATTCTGAATTCAGTACAAACTTATTCTCCCAGAAGGACATTATAGTGTTAGCATAAGTGGGAGCACAGTGTGCCCCATCGCCACACCTTTAGTTTGTCGAAAATACTGCCCTGAAAGAATATAAAATTATTCTTTAGGACAATCTCCATTAATAACAAAACAGTTCTGAACTCATTGTGCCCTAGTAGTTTGGATTCAAGTAGCATTTCTTGAACCATTCAAGGCCTACATCATGGGGTATACTTGTAAATAAGTCAATCACATCCAAGGTACCAAAACCTTTTGTTTCATTTGCAAGTGATTCATTTAGTTTTCCTAAGAAATGCCAGGAATCTTTTAAAATAACATTGTTGTCACAAACAAGCTTTTTTATCTTCTGGTCAATGTACTTGGCCAAAGGTGCAGTGACCGAACCTTCGGCTGACACTATCACTCTCAAAGGTGGGTCACTTTCATCTTTATGCACCTTTGGTATCCCAAATATGGAGGGTATTCTCGGTTTGTCTACATGCAAATATTTAAAAGTACTCATGTCAATAACTCCATCCATTAATAAGTCATTTAAAATAACATAAATTAAACTTGTAGGCAATATTAATTTCATTCAAGGATATTCTGGTGTATTTGGTATTGTCATTTAATATGTCAAACATTTTGCTCTCATAATTAATGGCATCCATAAGCACAACCCCCCGCCCTTATCGGGCTTCATAATTCTTATATTCTTGTTCTCACTTAATGATTTCAAAGTTTTCAACTCTGGGTCTGTTAAATTAGACTGCACTTTGTGACAACTCAGAATTTTCCTAAGCTCATGTTCCAAGCTCAATTCAAAGTTTCTTAGCTGAGGGTGTGTTGGGGGATTAAAGGTGCTCTTACGTCGCAATTCTACATTGTTCATGTTGACACCATTTCCTTTAAAATATAATTCTAAGTTTTTCTTCCTAATAAATAATTTAATATCAATTAAAAGTTTAAAAATTACATATTAGGATACTTTCTACGGTACCCCTATAGAAGGTGGAGAGTATAGGGGCAGTAGGCTCACTTTCCTCAGTCTCCTCAGGAAATACAGACATCGATGAGCCTTCTTTACTAAATGACTGGTGGTTATTGACCAAGATCGATTCACTGCAATGTGAACCCCCAGGAATTTTGTGCTCTTTACTCTTTCCACCATCTCACCATTAATCATGAGAGGAGAATTTACTGATTCTGTTTTCCTGAAGTCTGTTATGATCTCTTTTGTTTTGCTGACATTAAGGTTGAAGTTGTACTTGGCACACCAGCCAGTCGGTGAGCTTAATTCCTCCCTATAGTCTTTTTCATCTCCTTTGCTGATGAGGCCCACGACTGTCGTGTCATCCGCAAACTTGATGATGTGATTGGTGATGAATCCAGCTTTACAGTCGTGGGTTAGTACAGTAAACAGTAGTGGACTCGACAAACAGCCTTGAGGTACTCCTGTGTTGATTGTGATGCTTTTTGAAGAGTTATTGCCCACACATACCCTTTGAGGTCTTTCAGTCAAGAAGTCCAGGATCCAGTTGTACATATTGGCATTGATAACTATATAAACAAGTTTTTCTATTAGCTGTTGTAGGATGACAGTACTGAATGCTGAACTGAAGTCAATAAATAGCATTCTGACATAGCTGTCCTTTTTTTTTACTCAATGATTTTTATTTTGATGAAATAACACAATAAGTTAATACAGTCATAACATTCAATAACTATTTACAGTACTTACATTCAGCCTGACAAAAAGGATTCAGATAAAAAACATTTGTAGTTAAATAATAAGTTTATATATAAACTATGATAGTTAGGAAGAGTTTGCTTCCATCTGTAGGGTATCAATCAAATTCAAAACTTTCCTCCACAGACTATTAACCAGTGGCTTAGGAAAAGTTCTTAGCTCTTTAGTTTTTTTCTCCATTAGTATGCATTTCTTCAGTGATGATAGGAATTCCTCCATTGTGGGTGCTACATTAGAGTTCCATCTTCTAGTTATACATTTTATGGCTATTGCTAACATTGTCTACAACAAATGCAAGTCATCTTTCTTCATATTATTACTATTAACAACATTCAATAAAATTAAAGACTTTTGTCAAAACAAAAATATCAGTATAGCTAGCTTGAAGAAATAGCTGTCCTTGTTCTTAAGGTGTGCCAATGAGAGCTGCAGTGCAACTGAAATGGCATCCGCCATGGAGCAACTAGCATGATATGTGAACTGTATTGGATCTAGTGCCTCTGAAAGGATTGCTGTTGGGTGTTTTTGACTAACTTTTTGAAGCTTTTCATAAGGGTGGACATGACGGCTACTGGTCTATAGTCACTGAGGCTTCAAGGAGATGATTTCTTTGGCCATGGAATAGTACTTGTGTTTTTGAAGAATTTGGGTACCTTCAATTGACCGAGGGAGATTTTAAATATATCCATGATACATAATGCATACATATAGATATAGATATACACACACACACACACACACACATATATATATATATATATATATATATATATATATATTACATGTGTATATATGATTTACATGAGACTGATCAAACATAGCTAAAACTAACCTTTGCGCTGTCAGCTCAAATGGTTCGACACTTCAGATGGTCGACACTTGTGTGATGCAGAACAGCCTCAGAGGAAGAGGAATATGCCCCTTCACCAGAGAACTATATACAATTAGCAGAGTTGTGTGTTTGGAGGGGGGGGTCCAAAATACACACTGTACAGTTTAGCAGGTTTCAAGGAGTATCCTTGGTGCATGTGCAGACAGTTGTTGGCATTCACATTTTGACGTTATTGGGCTGATGTTTAGCATGTCACCTTAACGCTGATTCAACAAATGTCACTAGTTCAATATATACATACATGTATACATATATACATATAATGCAGAGTAGTATGACTGGGTCTCCTATTGTAACCATGTTATTATGTCTTCAAGACATGGATGCAAAGAAATTCACCTCAAAAACGAAGCTCAAGAGGGGAATCTTGGCAACCATGTCAAGAACAGATAATGGAGGACTCTGATTGGAGACCCAATCATAATTCTTTGGAATGCATGGAGCTTTATTTGCTCCATGCACTACTAGTTACAGAAAAAAAGGAAAAAAAAGAACAGCTTTCAAAGTTGTGAAGCACTTAGCGAGTGCTAACAAACAGACAGCTTAATATGTCTGACATCAGGAAAAGAAAGTCAGTAACAGTTTACCAGCATACACTGCTGATTGTTGGTTGGTACTGGCAGGCCTTAGTATAAATACACACACACACACACACACACACACATATATATATATATATATATATATATATATATATATATATACGTATAAACATATATGCATATGCCTAATTTAATGTATACACACACTCATTCATCCCTGAATCTACATCACAAACATGACTACATTTAAACACTCAATAACAACATAATAAAATGAATACATTGTATTGCAGCAGGCTGCAAAACAAAAACATTTGCATGCGTTTACTCATTAGCACTTTCACCTATCTTTATTATATTATAATTTATATCTTCAGACAAGAAGTCCATTGACGTATAATACATGTAAAAGCACATTTAATTTGTAAACACGTAAATGTTTTTCTTTTGCATGCTGCATGCTGCAGTGCTTTAAATTTCTTTTATGTTTTATTTTAGAACTATATCTGTCTATATAACTGTCTGAATATTCACACACACACACACACACACACACACACACACACACACACACACACACACACACACACACACACACACACACGTACTCACAAAATAGTATTCATCAAGCAATAAAATACTAATTAAAAATAAATTACTATGATACGTTCAAGTCTACAATGAGCTCAGTCCATGAGGATAAGATTTAACGCATGGTACTTAGACTTAACACTGTTTTGATGTTTTTTTGCTTGTGTTATATGGTATGAGTCATAGGCCAGTACTGCTCGTTTAATAAGGTGTTTATCAGAATTATGATACTATACAAATATGTAGCCAATGGAGTATCCATACTGCTACTTGTAATGCCTCACATGCTGCCCTGAAACTGTTTTTTATGCTTAGTTTCACCAACATGTACTATGGAACATAGTTAGAACAAAGAAAACACAGTGTTTGATGTGCCATAGTTGCAAATGCCACTGACACAAAATTTGTGGTAACTGGCTCTGTGGTGCAAACAGATGTAGCCCTTAATGAGACTCAGATGACTGGGATTCGATTAGCTGCTCCAGTACTGTTAGAGTCAAGCAGAAAGGGAGAGGGAGTGGACTGAACAGCATGACAAGTCCCCTTTCCAGAGGGGTTGGGGGGATAATGAATACTCACAGAATACTTAGAAAAGTACAGCTTTCTCACTGGAGACCAAGAAAACCACCTCCCATGTTTGAGGAAAGAGAAGGTTGCTACTTTCTGGCAATGTCCCTTGCAGAAGTGAGAGATGACCAGTGCAAACAGCCCATTATATATCCCATTTTGGCTCAGCAAGCAGGGCATCTGCACACAAAAATGTAGGGAAAGCAGAATACACCTCTCAGACCACCATTAATGACTGTCTAAATGACATCCTCTCCAAGTCAACTCTCACTCCAGCGAGACAGAATGAATGGGAAGATTAGCTGGGCATACGGTGATGGTCGACAGATAGTGAGGGTAAAAGACTGCAAAAAGAAAAATCTGAGTTCATTTATAATAAAACAATCTTCAACTTAATTTGCCTGTAATCTGTACAGTGTCCGCCAAAGTAATTTTCTTTTAGACCGGCTACTAGTATCATCATACTCATAGGTCCAGTAAAATCATTATGTATCAGTAGGTCAGTCAAACTGGCAGCTCTGGAAAAATAAATTATAATGCAGTCAGACAGAATTTGTTTCAATAATGGTTTAGAATACATGGTGGCACTTTTAAGTGATTGGACATTTTTTCTAACAGCAAAATTAATATCTTGTGTTTATATATGGATTTCATGCTCAAAAATACCTTGTTTGTTTCTGATAATCAAATTTCATATAGAAAGGGATAGATACGTGAGTGCCAGTAGCCCCAGCTTTTGCCAATATAGTAATGAACCGGGGAATACATTTTTAATACAAACATCCTTTGTTCAATAATGCAACTTTTATAAGTGTTTATAGGCAATTTATTTTTCATATGGAAAGCAATGCAGAAGAGAGACATTTTTATTTCTGAATTAAATGAAAGTACAGATTTGTTCAAGATTTACTAACAGTAAGAGAGATCTCACCGTAAATTAGTTGGATATTAATATTACATTGGACTATAATTTTAAGTTACTTCATAATAATGTTTATTGGAAGCCTACATTTTCAAATAATTATTTACATTATGACAACATCCACAATTACTTTATGAAAAAAGAATGGACAGTTAGTTATGGCTTCTAGACTAACAACTTAAGATGTGTTTTCTTGTCAAGAAAGGGGATATGTTAATTTTTTAATAACAACTACAGTGTAATAAGTAGTCAATCACAGACACAAATTTTCCCTTTGCTTTGAGATATTGGACAAGTATAAATTACAGTCAATCAGAAACAGGTCAAATTAATGAAAATAAAACCAGTAGTTTTAAAATACCAGTCAGTTTAGATTGTTTCAGAATTAAATAGATTATTCTAACTAATTGGAAAGTGATATTGGGCAACTTGAATTTGGCAAAAATAATAGGTTTCCATCTGAGTTTTATTTATAGCAGGTATCCTAAATTAAAAAAAAAAACAGTTTAGAGCATAATGAACAAAGTTACAAGAAAACCGTTGTCAGTAGTAAAGGCATTTTCACATGTTATAACTGCAAAATGAAAGGTAACACTATTTTCTTATTTCATATTAACACCAATGCAGATATCAATAATTACTTTGCCTGTCAGAGTAGAATGTTAGTATACATAGAGATATGCATCAGGTATTCAGCTTTCTATATAGGTAAGACTATAAGACGACTTCATGAACAAATTAAGGAACATACAGTGGCTATTAAGAAGAATGATTTAAATAATGCTTTAACCAAACACAGAATAGTTGTGTTCATTTTAATAAGTTTGGTTTTAGTCTGTTAGATAAAGTTAATTTAACTTTAAGAAGGGGGATTATAGCACATTGTTAGAAGTCAAAAAACTATGTTGGCAGATTCATTAAATAGTTTATGGCTTCCCTGGTATTAATGTAAGCATTATTATTAAGTGTTATTTAAAATATTTATCAAATAAGTGAAGTTTTTATACACACTTTTTAAATTAACTATTTAGCCTTTTGAGTCATAGTTACACAATGGTTTACAATGTATATTTAACTGCAGTATTTTTTGTTTGTTTATTGATGTTCTGAAGAAGTTCTACACATTAAAAAACAAAAGCACTTAATGTATAACACACTTGTGCTGTTTTAGTGCTTTTAGAGTGCCTATAATAAAGTGTTGCGGTCTGCCATCTTTCTTTGTTTTCTTGGTTTAATTCGAGATGTATAACATGTCTGTATAGCAAGATGAGCAACTAGTCACTTTGTTGAAAGACAAGAAAGGCCAGGGAGTGGGTAATCTCTTCACCCTGTCCCCTGGAGTACAAAAAGACACAAGCATCTAAATGTAATCTAAAATACAGTAACTAACAGGTCAAACATGCAACAACAGCATGAAGGTGAGTTCTCTTCCATTTGTAATTTTATGCCAACCGGGCTAGCTAAGCCAGTCAGGAGGACAACCCAAGAGGCAATATAGTATCTGCAATCATTGTTTTACATGAGCACATGTTTTCTGGAGGATCATCTACCCTGCTTCCACATCATTCACAGTAGTTCACTAAGGTCCAAGTCAGCTGGAGAAAGAAGGTGTAGAAACTGACCGTCTTCCTCTTCACAATCTACCAATGGGAAAACAAAGTTATGAATCTGAAGACCTCTGTCATAGGACTTTGTGGAAATATTTCTCACTTGAAACAAAGACAATCATCATGGAGTGGACAGTCCTACAAGTCACACTCCCCAGGGTACTTCCAAGAAAGCTTTCCTTAAAGCAGGTTGTGCAACCTGCAATTGTGCTCTACTAGACATGGCAGCCAATGTAGGTATAACTGGTACCCCTGAATCCACTGCCGAACAGTCAGTCCACATGACCCTCTTCCCAAGTGATAGCCTAGCTGGTGCCTGATGAGCTGGCACTCTAGCCAACATCTGCTTAGTAGAAAGTGAAGCCAACACAAAAACTACAGGCCCTAATATGCAGTCAAATGATGTTCTTGGCTCTATACCAAACAAGCATGCAGATACTATATGCGCCAACATCATGTTGGAGAAAAAAGACCAGCTCGAGCAGAAGGAAAGGGGCCTGATGCTGGCCCATGTAAAGGCAGCAAAGCTGACATTCGGGTCCCATAGAAATGTGATTACAAGTACTGTTGTTTTGGCAGCTGGAAAACAGAACCCAGTGAACTATAGCAATTCAGTAAGTCAAGAGGCAGTGGGAACAGAACCCAAATACCTTGGTAATTCATTAAGCCCAGTGGGAAAATAAGCACTCATATAGAATATACCTGCACCTCTCTTAAAGAACTGGGAGACGGAAGGGATTAGAATGGAGTGCAAGCAGAATAACCTGAACGAACCTGCTCTCTCTTGGACAAGCAGAGCAGAAGAACCTCAGTGTGGAGGGGAAGGAACCAAGACCCGTGAGATGGGGGGGGGGAGGCAAACAATGTAAGCTCATGAAGATCAATAAAGCTCTCAACAATCAGAGAATGTGAGACGTCATGTGAGAGATCCACCAGCTTATGAAACTTCCACACCTCTTCCTATAGAAAAAGGCATAATGCAATCAAACAAACCACGAATATGGTATTACTGTCCAACAAATGACAAAGTTAATTGGCAAAAACACTGGAAACTGCAGGAGTAAGGATGCTAAGGAAGGATCAGAAAGATGGTAAATTATAACAGTAAACACAACATGTACAAGAGACTGACACAATGTGTGCTACATCTACTACACTAAGCAAAGAAGCAACTAACTAGCACAATAAAGGCAAAAAGGAGGCCCCTCAACAGCATGCAAAAACTAAATATACCCTACCCAAAAGGAAAAGGTGACGATGAATACTGACCACAGAAAATGGATGACTTTTCTGGAAAAGAACCACCAATGTAACCTGGAATTATAATGATTCAACTGATTGTTTTTAGTGATAGTAAGAAACTGGAAAATGGAGATGAGAGAGGTGAGGTATTGTGGGAAGGGGTGATGTTTGTGTAGCCTAGAAAGGTTTATCCACCAAGCAGAGAACATTAAGTCCTGATATTTAACAAAGACCAAATCTCCTATTAGATCACTAGATCTATCCTGCTGCTAGCCAGCCTGCTGACAACTTGATTCACTCCCAAACCTAGGTCATTAGCAATGAATGGAATGGTCTCTTCTACTACCACAAGGCTAGCCTCTGGACGCAGTCTTTAAGAATGTGCTGAAAAAAAATGTCATAGCTTCAAGGCTATCACCTACAAAAATAAATACAACCCAAAAAGGGAAATGTTTTCCCAATATTGTGCATCCTCATATCCCACTACTGGCTTGTCTGGCTTCTGGATTTAGGACTGTGTGTGTCTACATTTCTTTGTCCTGCGGCATTCATCCCTGATAAATTCAGCTGGTGGCAATGTTACAAAACATTTCATAAGCCAGGGACAGGCCATTGACCTCACATTTAACTACCACATGGGTCTTCAAAGTCTTTGCCTAAATCTGCTCTCCGTTAAGGGAGTCTCTTATCAAGACAACAGATCCAATTCACTCCTAAAAGAAGGTATTAGTGCCGACTGGATAACTCAGTTAAACATGAACCCAAAAGGGGAAAAAGCTACTTTTCTATTTGACATAATTCTGTTTGGCATAATTTCTATGAGATGGCAGATTTTTTAACCTCAAATAGTACATATTAGGACATCAAAAAGCAATTTTCTTGCGGACATGAGCAGCTGTCAGTGAAATGAGAGAACTGAAAGCAATGTTTGCTAGTTCTAATTTTATCCCATTTTAAAGGAATCTAAAGGCCAACAGGACACTCTCTCAAATGGTACCTGAAGTTCTTCTCATACAGTTGGACTTTTTCTTTTACTTTTGTGGTAGTATCTAGTATACAGAAAAACACATTACATGATCAACATACTAGTGGCAACAATAATTTAAAGAAAGACTACACATCTTATGTACCCCTTTTTCTGTAGGGAAAAATAAATGATATTGTGAGTCCAAAGCACCAAAACTCACATCGCTAAAAACATATAAAATATTGACTACAGAATCCCTTATCACTCTGGGCACAAAAGCAAGCACTAACACGAATCTTGAAGGAGGGGGATAAATCCAGAAGTTTGGTATTTTGTGTTTTCAGCAATGGTGTATAGACTCGCAGTTGCCAGTTTCAATGTTAGAAGGATCAAACATCCAGTAATAAACCCTTGTGTTGTAGAATTTTGCAATACAGTTCATTAAAGTCAACACATTTCATGCTGTCTCTTTCATAATGTGCTTATATTTTCCATCATTTTTTAAAATATGTTTCTGAGTAGTATCCCACATTCCTACTGGAAGCTAGAAGAGTTATGTGCTATTTAGTATTCAAATTTGATGTTAATTAGATTTTTTGCTATACTGTTGGTTTTTCAAGAGTCTTTGTTCCTCTTTTCAATGTGTGCAAGTTGAGAGGTATGCTCTATGGTTAAATCACCTAAAATGTAATTCTTTGCAGGTATTTAACTCAAAATAAGAAATAACCTTTAAGGCCTGGCTAGGTTAAGTCTATGAGCAGTATATACATATATATAGTTCATAGGTTCATAGTTCAGTACTAAGCTAACTGCCCTTGCAAGCCATTTTAAACCTAGCCAATTATCGCTTGTGAGATTCAAACCCTGCACCTTATGTTTGTAAGGCAAACACCTTAGCCATTAAGCCACCCTCCAAATCCGAATAATGAGAGATGTTTTTTCCACATTACATGTAAATGCACCAATTCATAGGGTATTACGAAGCTAATAACTCCAGAGAACCTTTTAAGGGATAACCATGCTTCCCCAAAGGTGAGAATCAAACCCTGCACCTTGTGTCTACAGGATAAATACATTAACCATTATGCCAACCACCAACCACAATGTGTGTGTGTGTGTGTGTGTGTGTGTGTCTGTGTGTGTGTGTGTGTGTGTGTGTGTGTGTGTGTGTGTGTGTGTGTGTGTGCGTGCGTGCGTGCGTGTGTGTGTGTGTGTGTGTGTGTGTGTGTGTGTGTGTGTTTTAAAAAAAATCAAACACTGAAAACCAGTGATGTAGAGCAAAGCACTGTAATACTTCATATACGATCTCTAATGAGCCATTAAAATAACAAAACAGTTTAATAACCATCATTTTCACAACTAATTAGAAGGAATTTTTTTTTCTTTGATATGGCCCATCAGTAAAACCAGCAATTTTAATTTTCTGAAGTTAAAGATCCATCCAGATATAGAATCAAATTACTGCTAAATGTTCCTCCCTCCCCTCCAAAGAAAAGCGAGAGGCTTATTTGGGCTGTTCTACCGATGCTCTCTCCTGCATTCTCATGAATGGCATTCTCTTGCAGTCACTTATTCATTTAACTGTATGTCCATAACACATCGCTCATACTAACATACAATGCAGCAAACAAAAGGTAAAACATGTTATCATGTTAAGCCAAGTGCAGCCATGCCTTCCTTAGTTTCAGATTCTTCTCACACACACACACACACACACACACACACACGCACACACACACACACACACACACACACACACACACACACACACACACACACACACACACACACACACACACACACACACACACACACACACACACACACACACGCACGCGCGCGCACACACACACACACACACACGTCATAAAAGGAGATCCTGCCAGCACAGCTATCTAGAATTTTGTAAATAATTATATCACATTTGTGAGTATCAACATGATTTATATAGGATGCTTGTGTTACAACTGTATTAGAACTGTATGTCATGTGTATACCAAACTGGTCTGTACAGACATGTGTGTTAAAAAGGTATTGTATAAAGTTTTTGTGCTTAAAATGTAACCAAGTGTGCCCTGCTGGAAGAGAACAGAAATATACATGCACTGTTGTAACTATTTAAATGTAGATATTTTAACAGTGGAAACTGGAATACAGGAGGTTAACTTCAGAAAAATAGTTGAAATTAAATTACTTCATCGGCTAGGCCGGAGACATAATGTCTGTACTAGAGAGCTTTCTGTATTGTCTTTGGAGCAAACTAATTACTACCTCTGAAAGTATGAGGGAATGCGATTGTTTCATGACATCCAGCATCTGCCAAAGATCTGAGGATTATATATTTTCACAGGTAGATGCTAAATACTGCCAAGCTTCCAGCAGTGGGGGAATTGACCTGGGATAGAGTCAGATTACAATAAATTATGTCATTTTGCAAGCTATCCTAGCAGTAATATTTGAAATATTAATTTGAGCAGTCTCTTAGTGAGACAGAGCATTCTGTATTCTGTCTTGGACCTGACAAGAACCCTTCACCATGCATCTGCCTTGCTCTATAGTAAGTAAGTTACAAGGGAATAGTATAATTATCTTAGCTATAGTCAGGAATATAGCAAAGCTTAGTTTAGATATTTTTCTTTATTTTTTGAGACTGTCCTGCAATGTTGTTTTAAATATTTCCTGTGAATTTAAACTCTGATGCCACTAGGAAATTATACGGAGTATTTTTTGTTCTTTTATTATTTATTATTAAATATATTTAAACCTTTCATTATGGTTGATCTGTCTAGAGATATTTAAGTTTTGAGAGTACTTGCATATTTATTTGGTGACACTGTGTGGGCCACTCCTAACAGCCTTGCTCTTGGTCAAACTACCATTTGTATTAATATTAATATTATACAGTAAGATTGAACACCCTTTGTTAAGGGCCTTAAAGTAGATGATAAGGAGTTGGCTGGTGGCAATGATAACTACCTTATCGTCTGGGCAAAAGGGGGCATAGCTAGTAAACGTTTGCCAGCCTTTCCCAAGTGTGTGTGTGTGTGTGTGTGTGTGTGTGTGTGTGTATGTGTCTGTGTGTGTCTGTGTGTGTGCATGTGTAAATCAAACCTCAGAGAGTGTGTGTGTCAGCTACTTGGGCAGGGACACGAAGTACTGGTTGGACAGAAAGGATGCTGGAGGTCTTGGCTTGGCCACTCAGCTGAGATCTCAGCTCTATAGCTATGCCAGTGGGGAGTCTTACTGGGGATCTGAAGAAAGAGGGAGAAACAAGCCCCAGACTGACTGTGGTCTCTGTGTGGTGTTAAGGGAAATTACTTGATGCAGAGAGCTGCATCTGGAAATACTGTGTATGTACCTGTTATCCTCCCAGTGGTGAGGATTGAGGCTCCTTGATTACTGGTCCATTGGTGGGTTGTCACAACACACATGCACAAATGCACAAATAAATTATATGAATACAGATATCCATTATATGTATATGACTGGAACAGTATGTATACATATATACAAGTGCACACACACAGACAAATATATGTATACACACACGCACGCGCACACACACACACACACACACACACACACACACACACACACATGCACAAATAAATGATATGAATACAGATATCCATTATATTTACGGGTGTCAGTGCATTTTGTTTTTTGTAGGAAAAGAAACACTACAAATTTACTCTTCTCAATTCTAGATGCCATTACAATCTCCTCATTACAACTTATTTACTCTGTGCCTTCTTACAGAACAGAATGCTTTAAGATAAATTCATTAGTTTTGATTTGCAGCATAGGTGGTGTACTGCAATACAGATTATGCAAGCTCAACCAAAAAAAAAAAGAAATTATAAAGGAAATGCAAAAAATAAAAAAAATATGAAATGCTGACAGTAATTTTCCATTGCATTGTAAATATCTTACTGAATAATGTTCATTTCTGAGGAAGGAGATCCAAAACACAGAAGAGAGGTATACATACAGTGATAGGTAAATATACGTTACATGTAGAAGGTCTGCGGTGCTGGGTTTTACAGAGTAAAATTGTTAAATTAAGGCCTTGCATTGCCAGAAGTAAACGTGCATTCCTCCTATATGCTGTCTTATACTTGAGATTTAAGCTGCCTGCATTTCTGTTTTTAAAATTAATAGTCATGAAGTACCGAAAAAGCCCTGTCTGGAAGATGACTTCATAGAATGTTTTAATTTCTTTTTGGGATACACAATAAAAAATTATTCTGGAAATAAAGCATTCTAGCTAAAACATCCTTTAGAAAAAGTAAGATAAATTACACAATCTAACAATTTATCAGTGTTGCCCTTTTGCTTTCTTTACCCATGTGTAAAATGAAGAGAACTGGCAGCCAATTGCCCCTTGAGAGAAATAATAAAAGTAGGGGGAAAAAACGATTTACCAAACCAAATAATATGTGTGGACTGAGGGAAGTGAATAAGGTTTTCCTGAACATTGACTGCCCTTATCAATATCTAAAAAAATGGCTATAGTCTGATAATACTATTCAATATGAAATAATGACACATTACAAAACTTCTCCCTTCTTCAGATATAATCCATTTGCAAATATGTTAAACTATAGTATCCAAGTTAATCAACAAATATATGTAATATATATATATATATATATATATATATATATATATATATATATATATATATAGTGTGTGTGTGTGTGTGTTTATGTGTGTGTATATAATATATATATATATATATATATATATACATATATATATATATATATATATATATATATATATATATATATATATACATGAATAAACACATCTAACAGCAGGATACAAATGTTCCCTAATACCACAGATATCTAACAATTCATATCCAGAACAGAATAGTAAATAGCATAAAGGCTTACTTCAAAACTCGCCATAGAGAATGAAAAAATTACTAAGCTGTTTCATACAAATTAAAACAGTTTGCAATGCTCACAAAAATGGCAAACAACCCACCATATTACTGCTTCTCAACAACGCAAAGCTTTGATTGGAGTGTAGGCTTCATTAACAAAGACACTATCACACTTCTGCATTAAAGACTTGTTTTCCTCTTCTTACTTGCTGATGACAGTCTATATACAGTTTCGAAAAATGTCTTCCCTGACAAACAAACTTTTAGTACGTTTCATGTTTGCCGTAGCTGACGTTAAAACTATTTCCAGATGAATGCAACACTGACACAGCAAATACAACTTAAAAAAAAATTAAGGATTAAGAAGTGTGGGGGGCCATCGACCATGTCCTCTTTCTTTCTCTCTGTCTCATAAACACACAGCGTTTTCAAGCTCAATGTAGTCACAAGGAAAGAATGCAAAGGAAAACCACGGTACAGAGAAGTTTTTTCTTTTTCCTCATTGGGTAGTGCAGTACAGTATTACAAGCCCTACTGGCACAGTTATTCTCATCACATGTTAAAATGAAGTTTTGGAAAATGTATGAAGACTTTTGGAACAGTTTTGAAGAAGATATTCTCCTATATTCTCCTACTGCTTCATCCTGCTTTCCACACGTGGATGAACAGAAACTTAAACAGCACAGAAAAATGTTAGCCTGATATTATATAAAAGACACCAAGAGTTCTGCACTGCGAATAACATTTTAGAAGAGTCTTGAAATAAAACAGGAAACAGATGCTTGTCTGTGTCAAAAGTTTTGTTACAGTTTACACAGAAGTGGGAGGTGACTACCACATTACACTGCATCTAGCATTTTGGTCAGGATCGGTAAAAGTGTGTCTGTGGAGTTCACGATGAATGAAAGAAATGTTTATTGTGAACATCTGAGGCTAAAATATGGGAAATAGACAAACACTACTAAAGTGCACTTGCAACCTGCACAGGGCAGGTTTCTGAAAATCAAGTACTGCTGAGTTGTCGTTATTTTTACACCTGTCTTCAGTGTGGTCTTTTTACTATGCTACCTCATATATAAAACTGCATAAGGTTTTTAACTCATGTCCAAAATGTTCTGAAATTGATGTAATGCTTAGAAATTAAAGAACTCATAAACAAATGACTATTGCCCAGAGATGAAAGAGTTATGAAGATGTAGCTGTGTTCTAACCAAAAAAGACTTATCAACAATCAGTGGTACTATACAAGAAACATACCTTTAAACTCTCTGAAAACATAATAGTACTAAACAAGCACCCTCCAAAACCCAGACAAACAAACTGTATGATGCACAGATGAACCAATAGGGAAACGTTTTAGATTTGCATTTAAGGTGCTAGAGTTGAAGTCTCCCAGAGATGCACCAGGGCCATCACAGTGAATATTCATTTTAACACTGGTGGGAAAAAAAAAAACACACCTGACAGTCTGGGATACAGCAGAGTTACACTGAATACAAGTAATGAAACAAAATAATGGAAACAAAGATACTATAAGCAAAACAGCCATTCATATTCCAGTAGCCAATTTATCCTATTCAGTTTTGTGATGGAGCTTGTCTTGAAAAGCAGTGGGGATAAGGCACAGAATCAATCCTGGCTGAGATGCCAGTCTATCACAGGATGCAGACACACACACACACACACACACACACACACACACACACACACACACACACACACACACACACACACACACATACACACACACACAACACACACACACACACACACACACACACACACACATGCACACGTGGAGGAGTCTATGTCAGACTCTCGAAGTCTGACAATATCAAACACGATATTGTCGACTCGAGATTACCGAAAGCACACAACATCGAACGTTTAAACGGAAATCCGTAAGGGGAGATTTCTGTTTACTTCAATGTTGTGCAATCTCGGAGTTGGTATATTTAAGTAGCAGGGAGTGTGTGGGGTGCAGAGGGGCTTGCCCCCCTGCGTAAACACTTTAGTTTAATTTTTTTTGTTTAAGTTTTTTTATAACCGTTCGATGGTTTAATATTTCGATGCATAAAGTTTGATCTTTACGCATTCGAAGTATTAAACCTTCGAGGTCATAATATAGACCCCGCGTGGAGGATTGTCAGTCCAGCTAGTGGCATGGCATTGACATGTGGGAGGAAGCTGAAGCACCTAGGTAAAACCCATACAGATGCAAGGTGAATGTGCAGGCACACAGAAAACACTATTTCTTTAAAATGATTACGGGCAGCTGAAGATGAATTACTTACAAAATGAAATGGCAGGTAATGGTTATGGCACGGATGAATGATAAAACGTGTTTGGGGCAACAAAAAAATAAGTTATTTTTACAAAGGATTTAACATCACTTGTAGGAGAAGGCACCTGTAAACAAAAAGGAACATTCATGTGTAATAGATGGACAAGTTGTAAATTTACCATCAATAGCTCCTGTATAATAAATCCAGAGAGTGGTTACACATTACAGGTAAAAGGAATGTTTAGATGCAGTACTAAGGTAACAGTTTATCATGCACAATCAGAGTTTTGAAATCGAGAATATCTCAACAAACAACATCTATTAGGAAGAAAGATAACATAAGTGATTTGGTAAAATGTGCAATGGAGTGTGCCAGTTTTTAAAACAATGTGTTTTCAGGTTGTAGAGCATGCAATTTTATATAAAAGGGGTGGATATTTACATTATAAACTTGAAAAGAATCTGAAGTATTATGACAGTTATGTTTAATGCAGTATTCGA
Organism: Protopterus annectens; assembly: GCF_019279795.1. Taxonomy (NCBI): domain Eukaryota; kingdom Metazoa; phylum Chordata; order Ceratodontiformes; family Protopteridae; genus Protopterus; species Protopterus annectens. The sequence continues at coordinate 285,049,093 of NC_056735.1, read as the reverse complement.
TTCAGGTTGAAATGAAAGTGTAAATTTAAAATTAAAAAAGACAAAAAATAGGCATTTCATTTATTAACTGTTTTCACTGTACAAATTAAATTCAATTTGCGTAACTGATCACATGATTAGTAAGTAATTAAGTCTTTTTCAATAGCCTGTGTTTCATATCTGAAGATGTATCGAAAGCTCCTACATTGATTTAATCAAGTCTGTATTGTGTCACTCATCTTTTCTTAGTGTACACTGTGGGCTAATGGTGATCATGGATAGTGCCGGATTTTGCCATTTGCTTTTTTCTTGGGTTCTTTTTGTCTTCATGCCTATTTACAATCAGGTCTCCCTTTACTGGCTTTAATCCCATTTGCTCCATTCACCACTTGTGAGGATGGCAGCTGAATGAGCAGAGAGGCTGTTATCTAGGCAGCTACAGAGGTGGTCTCTGCCCTTGTCAGCTTTCAGGCAATGAGAGTGTTTCTAAGAACCACCCCTGCTGACCCCATTGTGAGAATCTGCTTCCTGATGAGACACCCCCCCAGGCATGTGTATGCTTCCACTCATACTCTAATGAGGGATACCACAGCTTGGGATTGCCAAACCATGTCCCCAGTAATCCCCAGTACTGGCCCAGTGCATGCAAACCTCCACTTGTATGGTGCAAATCAGTTGACAGGAAGCCTCCACTTACATGGTAGAAATCAGCTGACAGGAAGTCTCCACTTGCTCTCTCTCCTTCCTCAGTATCAGCAACCTGGCAGCACCCTTTCCTGTCTGGCTTTTCCAGGCAATGAGACTCTGTTTAAATTTGGGTTGTCTGAGTGATACTTATGGCATTATTTTTCTATGTCAGACAAACAGGCACAAAGGAAATGATTTCCACTACAGTTGTGTCACATTCTGCAGTGGAGTGCTCCTGTCTATTCTGGACATCCCAGTTACATGATGCCAAAATGTCAACATCATCTGAGAACAGCAGAGATGAACTCCTCATCTCCAAACTGGATACTTTCCAGATTTCAGTTGGGCCTTCATACCCCATCCATGAAAATCAAGAACAGGAGTAGAGACATAACACACAACACACCCATTATGGAGTCTTAAGCCCATTATGAGTATCCAAAAAGCAGGAGACCAGGATCCAATCCACACAAACAACATTTATTAAGTGCTTTTGTCTCTTGAATAGAAACCTCTGCAGAATAATAAAACATATTACGCAACAGCCTTATATATGCTAGTCAAACAAATCAGTCATCATCATTAACTAATTAATAAAATAATGTCCTGAAAGGACATAGAAACATTTAAAGAGCAACACATGTATATATATTGCACTCACAGTAAAAAAGAAAACATGCAATTAAAAACATATAAAAGATACTTGACAGTTAAATATATCCTATAATAAGTTAAAAATAATCAAAGCAACAGATGTCAATATTTATGCATATGAAAGTATATATGTATTTCTGGTTTATTAGCATCCTACTCTAATAGAAGGTATCAATGACTGCCATATAAGAAATTGTGCCTTGAGTCTGAGAACAGAGCTGATGGATACTGCACTATTAAGACCCGGTGCTTCTGATGCATTCGTCCTAATTTGCCATCTAAGCTCAGCCATTTCTAGGTAATTGCTGAGTGGCCCACCTCTTTCACCTCCTAACCTGCTCAATAATATTGAATCTGAACCCATGTCCTTCATTGGTTACTATATGTCCTGCTAATGCATTTTTAACATCTTTCCAACTGATGTCACAGTAGTGTTGGCAAATTCTACTTCTAAAAGCATTTTTAGTTTTACCAATGTAAAAACTCGGACATTGGGTACATAGTGGGAAGTACACCTTTACAGCTGCAGGAGACTTTCCCTCATATAATGTGTCTCCCATAATTGGGAATACAAATCTCCTTGGCTTCAATGATATATTGGCATTGTAGGCAATAGCAGCATTTAACCATCCCTGCCCCTATATCAGGATCACATTTCTATCTTTCCAACATATTTTTGATGCTACATTCCTTTTTATAAACACTGTTGGGGACAGGGCCTAACAACTGTGCCTGTTCTGCATCAATTCTAAAAATGTTCCAGTTTTGTTCAATAATATTCCTGATGCTGTAAAAATGCTGATTAAACTTGAAAATAGCAGATTTTTTATGGCAAGTCTTAGTTTCTTGATCTTCCTTGTTTGATAACCCTTCCCCTATAGCCAGTAGCTCTCTTATTTATTACCTCCTGAAGGATGTTCTTTAAATAATTATCTGGATAACCTCTATGTAGCAACATCCTCTTAAGGGTCTCAATTTGCTCTATATATTGATCATATTCAGATATCATCCTGGCAAGCCATACCCCCTGTCATTAAAACAGGGGATACAGCTTGCCAGGGTGATATCTGAATATGATCAAAGCCTTCTTTTGGTGCAGAGGGTGGCAACTATCAAAATGTAGGAGGCTATTAGAGTAAGTGGGCTTGCGGAAAACAGTGGAGGTGAAATGTTTATTGACCACATCTTTCTTGATGGTAATGTCTAAGTCATTCACCTCTATAACACTAATAGAATGTGTAAATTCAAGAAAATATGTGCAGATGTTCAGGAATTCAAGAAAGCCTTCTACTTCTGTCATATCACTGCTCCACAAAATGATGATATCATCCAGGTAACGACCGTAAAATGTCCATGAGTTAGCGTAAGGACAATTAAAAATAATATCTTTTTCCCAAAATGCCAGTACTATGTTCGCAAAGATGGGGGCACAGGCTGCCCCCATTGATACCCCTTAACTTGTTTAAATAACTGCTGTTCGAAGGTAATAATGCTGGTATCTAACACTAGTTCCATTAGTGTTCTAAAGATGGGGGCACAAGCTGCCCCCATTGCTACCCCCTTAACTTGTTTAAATAACTGCTGTTCGAAGGTAATAATATTGGTAACTAACACTAGTTCAATGAGTGTTCTAAAGATGGGAGCACAGGTGCCCCCATTGCTACCCTCTTAACTCGTTTAAATAGCTGTTCAAAGGTAATAATGTTGGCATCTAACCCTAGTTCCATAAGTGTTCTAAAGATGGGGGCACAGGCTGCCACCATTGCTACCTGCTTAACCTGCTCGAAGGTAATAATGTTGGCATCTAACCCTAGTTCCATAAGTGTTCTAAAGATGGGGGCACAGGCTGCCACCATTGCTACCTGCTTAACTTGTTCGAAGGTAATAATGTTGGTATCTAACACTAGTTCCATAAGTGGGGGCACAGGCTGACCCCAATGCTACTCCTTTAACTTGTTTAAAGGTAATAATGTTGGTATCTAACACATGGGGCCACAGGCTGTCCCCATTGCTACCCCCTTACCTTGTTTGAAGGTAATAATGTTGGTATCAAACACAAGTTCCATAAGTGTTCAAAAGATGGGGGCACAGGCTGCCTCCATTGCTACCCTTACCTTGTTTGAAGGTAATAATGTTGGTATCAAACACAAGTTCCATAAGTGTTCAAAAGATGGGGGCACAGGCTGCCTCCATTGCTGCCCCCTTAACTTATTCAAAGGTAATAATGTTGGTATCTAACATGAGTTTCTTAAGTGTTCTAAAGATGGGGGCACAGGCTGGTCCCTTTGCTGCCGCCTTAACTTGTTCGAAGGTAATAATGTTGGTATCTAACACGCATTCCATAAGTGTTCTAAAGATGGGGGCACTGGTTGCCAACGCTGCTACCCCTTTAAGTTGTTCAAAGGTAATAATGTTGGTATCTAACACTAGTTCCATAAGTGTTCTAATTGGAGGCATAAGCTGCCCCCATTGCTACCCCCTTAACTTGTTTGAAGGTAATAATGTTGGTATCTAACACTAGTTCCATAAGTGCTCTAAAGATGGGGGCACAGGCTGCCCCGATTTCTACCCCTTAACTTGTTCGAAGGTAATTATGTTAGTATCTAACACTAGTTCCATAAGTGTTCTAAAGATGGGGGCACAGGCTGCCCCCATTGCTACCCCTTTAACTTGTTCGAAGGTAATAATGTTGGTATCTAACACTAGTTCCATAAGTGTTCTAAAGATGGGGGCACAGGCTGCTCCTATTGCTACCCCCTTATCTTGTTCGAAGGTAATAATGTTGGTATCTAACACTAGTTCCATAAGTGTTCTAATTGGGGGCACAAGCTGCCCCCATTGCTACCCCCTTAACTTGTTTGAAGGTAATAATGTAGGTATCAACCACTAGTTCCATAAGTGGGGGCACAGGCTGACCCCATTGCTTCCCTTAACTTGTTTGAAGGTAATAATGTTGGTATCTAGCACTAGTTCCATAAGTGCACATGGGGCCACAGGCTGCCCCCATTGCTACCCCCTTAACTTGTTCAAAGGTAATAATGTTGGTATCTAACACCAGTTCCATAAGTGTTCTAAAGATGGGGGCACAGGCTGCCTCCATTGCTGCCCCCTTAACTTCTTCAAAGGTAATAATGTTGGTATCTAACACTATTTCCACAAGTGTTCTAAAGATGAGGGCACAGCCTGCCTCCATTGCTATCCCCTTAACTTGTTTAAATAACTGCTGTTTGAAGGTAATAATGTTGGTATCTAACACTAGTTCTATAATTGTTCTAAAGATGGGGGCACAGGCTGCCCCATTGCTACCCCCTTAACTTGTTCGAAGGTAATAATGTTGGTATCTAACAATAGTTCCATAAGTGTTCTAATTGGGGGCACAGGATGCCTCCATTGCTACCCTCTTAACTTGTTCGAAGGTAATAATGTTGGTATCTAACACTAGTTCCATAAGTGTTCTAAAGATGGGGGCACAGGCTGCCTCCATTGCTGCCCCCTTAACTTCTTCAAAGGTAATAATGTTGGTATCCAACACGAGTTCTATAAGTGTTCTAAAGATGGGGGCACAGGCTGCCCCCATTGCTACCCCCTTAACTTGTTCAAAGGTAATAATGTTGGTATCTAACACTAGTTCCATAAGTGTTCTAATTGGGGGCACAGGCTGCCCCCATTGCTGCCCCCTTAACTTGTTCAAAGGTAATAATGTTGGTATCTAACACTAGTTCCATAAGTGTTCTAACTGGGGGCACAGGCTTTCAGCATTGCTACCCCCTTTACTTGTTCGAAGGTAATAATGTTGGTATCTAACACGCGTTCCATAAGTGTTCTAAAGATGGGGGCACTGGTTGCCAACACTGCTACCCCTTTAAGTTGTTCGAAGGTAATAATGTTGGTATCTAACACTATTTCCATAAGTGTTCTAAAGATGAGGGCACAGCATGCCTCCATTGCTATCCCCTTAACTTGTTTAAATAACTGCTGTTTGAAGGTAATAATGTTGGTATCTAACACTAGTTCTATAATTGTTCTAAAGATGGGGGCACAGGCTGCCCCCATTGCTACCCCCTTAACTTGTTCGAAGGTAATAATGTTGGTATCTAACACTAGTTCCATAAGTGTTCTAATTGGGGGCACAGGCTGCCTCCACTGCTACCCTCTTAACTTGTTTAAATAACTGCTATTAGAAGATAATAATGTTCATATCTAACACGAGTTCCATAAGTGTTCTAAAGATGGGGGCACAGGCTGCTCCCATTGCTACCCCCTTATCTTGTTCGAAGGTAATAATGTTGGTATCTAACACTAGTTCCATAAGTGTTCTAATTGGGGGCACAAGCTGCCCCCATTGCTACCCCCTTAACTTGTTTGAAGGTAATAATGTTGGTATCAACCACTAGTTCCATAAGTGGGGGCACAGGCTGACCCCATTGCTACCCCCTTAACTTGTTCAAAAGTAATAATGTTGGTATCTAACACATGGGGCCACAGGCTGCCCCCATTGCTACCCCCTTAACTTGTTCGAAGGTAATAATGTTGGCATCTAGCATGAGTCCCATAAGTGTTCTAACTTGTTTAAATAACTGCTGTTTGAAGGTAATAATATTGGTATCTAACCCTAGTTCTATAAGTGTTCTAAAGATGGGGGCACAGGCTGCCCCCATTGCTACCCCCTTAACTTGTTTGAAGGTAATAATGTTGGTATCTAACACTAGTTCCATAAGTGTTCTAAAGATGGGGTGCTTTAAGCGTTTTCACAGAGTAACCTCTGCTTCATCAGACCATGACAGAACACAAAGTCTAGGCAGTATTTGCAATAAAAACTCAACCAATCACAGACAGTTCAGCAGTCATGTGATGACATTAATTAAAAAAAACCTCCCAGTCGATAAAAGCAGTCTACTGTTTCTTAAAGACATAGCAATGAAAACAATATTCTCATCAACAAATATAAAGAGTTGTTAAACTTATTCTAAACACAGTAATAAATAATAAAAATATCAAGCAATCTCTGTATGTTGCTTCAGATCTGACCATAAATATAAATAAATGCTTTAAATGTAGAAGCAGAAAGAATATCAGGAACTTGCTTGAATGTACAGGTGTAACAAAAAAAAAAAATAATAAATGTCATGCATAAGCTTTGCACACCCACTAAAAACAACATCACACACATTTAGACCTATCAAAGCTAGATATGCAGTTGTATACATGCAGCAGAGAGAAAAAAAGTAATATTGTAATAGAAAATTAAAATAGGAACAGAAGCTACATAAAATTTGTATCAAATGCTCTTGTATAACAAATAAAAGGAGAATACTGCACACCAGTTTGAACAAGGAACAAAACACACAAAAAAGTATGTATCAAGACCTATCAGTGTCGCAATGGTCTTTTCTTTAAAACAAGTTTAAGAGAGACCCTCTCATTTAAACCTGGTTCAACATATGCTTTCAACAGTAAAATTCATCTCTGTTCACATACTTCAGTTCTGTTCTTCTTATCAAATTCCCTAGGATGGCGACGCATTAACTCTAACACAAAAAACTTGAAGTAATGGTTAGTTCCTTTCAACATAATGTGCTTGGCTAAACCACTAGTGTTTTTACATCTGGCTATATCATTCAAGTGTTCCAAAATCCTATCCTTAAACAACCTATTGGTCTTCCCAATATAGAAGGCACTGCATGTGCAACAGGCAGCAAAATATATAAAGGTCCTTGCTTTTACAATCAGCGTAAAAGTCTAAATTGATGGTGGCACCAGAAATATTATGTGTACATGTAAAGATGTAACCACAAGCCATACAATTCTGGCATCTAAAGATCCACTTCCTTTCTGACTCGGGTATGATAGAGGTGTTGTAGTTCCTATAACATAATTGTCTTTTTAGGGACAAATTATTTCTAAACTAGAACTTTGGTTCAGAGTCAATGACCTGTCTACCCTCAGGATCTGCTAGTAAAATAGGCCAATTCTTCCATAGCACGTAACAAACTAGGCTAACATCCAGTGGTGGCTGGTAACTTCAAATCAAAGGGGGGCTGCAGGAGACAGCTGAATGGGTGGGGTCAATGGGAAGGGGTGTGGTCAGATAGAAAGGGGATAGCTATGCTCAAAACCACAAAAACTGCAACTTTAATTGAATAGGCTGCCTGGGTGCCAAACTGTCATTATGAGAGTCCAATCAAGAAAAAATGAAGTGTAGAAGAAAAAAAATATTTTAATGCATTGGCTGCATGACAGCTTACTTAATATCTAGATGGAAACAAAAAGGTTGTGAGGCATGAAAAATAAATTACTTTTTAAATACATTACTGGAATGCCAGTCAAAATCAAGTATAAGAAAAACAAGCAGCACTCAACTCAAACCACTTCTCCTTGCACTGCAGTTCTAATTATAATTTATATTCAGCTTTATTAAAGTACCAAGTAACATGCTGAAAGTAGCAATCTCTGTGATACCCCCACTTGTAAAAATGTTTCTTATCCAAAAAAGACCTGCTGCCTGAACAACTATCTACTTGTTTCATGGGGAAAACATGATCAGTAAAAAATGAAAAGCAAACAAGAAGCACGCTCAAGATACATTGCTTAAAGGATTAATGCACAGGTTATGGACCACACATGATAGATTGGCATTCTGTTTAGTTTACAGGTAAAGCCAGCAAAGATGACTGCAAGTCTCCAACAAATGTAATGAGCTTCTTAAAATAATGTAATCCTGTCCTTTATTACAAATACTGTCATATGCATTTCAATACCCAAGGCTTACACGTTATCTAGTTATGTAAGTATTTTCTGCATGGCAACAACAGAAATGCTTTCAATGTTGGCAATTCTTTATCAGTATGCTTATTAAAGCTTACTTGCATCTTACAATCTCAGACAAGCTTACCTGATGGTCATTAAAGCATTGCTACTTAAACACAGAGCAACAGGCACTTTCTGAATAATAATAAGCATAAATCAACAGTATAAAAATATATATGACAGAAATCAGAACATTCTGCAAAATCAAGGACAGATGAAAAGCCACTGTAGTACTTGTGTCTACCTTGGATAAGGGGATACTCTGCACATTTACACTGCATAACTGCTCCTTGTCTTGCTTGGACACATCCTGAGTCACTACCTGGGGGAGTGGGGTGCAACAAGTATGTCACAATTTGAAATATCTCTGACTGTGATGGCCCTGACACATTTGTCATACCTCTCAACCTCAGAGCAAGACATCTGGACAAAGCCATACATAGAAGTGGGACAAAGGCACAAAAATAAGGACAATTTTTAAATATTGCTCTTAACTTAGAAAGATAATAGAATAGCAGGTCTTGTATTAGTATGAATTTTCTGAAGGGAATGAAATCTGAAACTGAAATGTCTGTCATTATTTTCTAACTTCAGCCAAAAAAAAAAAAACACAATTTTATGAAAAATGGACCAAAAACATGATGCAAAAATATAAAATAGCCACACAATACAGCTAGGAACCTGTCAAAGAAGGGACACTTTTTAATATTAGTACTGCTAACTTGAGCAGCTGACAAAATAAAAGAATCTACATGCATTTCTGAAATAAAAGTAATCTATAACTCTGATTACTACAGTTATTTATTAATTGTAAACCCTCCATGTTTTCTTCCAAAATTGCCATTTTGCAGAGGGATTATTAGGGGAAGAGCAACATTTTGAGCCAAAATCGGGGACAGTTGAGAGGTTTGGATATGCCTAACTCTATAAAGCAATTTATTTGCACATATCTCTCAACCTGTTAATGCAGGAAATCTGGACAAGGCCAAATATATTGGGGGAACATATAAACAGTACTAAAAGTGCTCTTGCATAAACTGATACAGTTGATAGAATATAACAGGTCTTGCTTTAGCATGCATTTTTCTGAAGGTTATGAAATCTGAAAATCAGTGTCTGGCATTATTTAGTGACTTAATTCCTAAATGATTTGCCAGAAAACCACAACTTTTATGAGGAACAAACCAAAAATAAGAAGCAAAAATCTATTCATTCTGTGAAAATCTGGACAGTTGAGAGGTTTAGTTCAGCCGGGGCTGTCTCTGAATTTGCCGCCCTTCCCCCTCACAAAATCATGGTCAAATGGAGCCTCCTCCCTGCAGCCATTCCAATGAATCATTACTTGGCTATTTCACCCCATTTACCATAAATACTAATGTGTATGCTGCTTTACTTATACGATGATTTGGACTTCATTTGAAAGTTTTATTTTGCATTTTACAGCACAAACACTAAGACATCTGCTAAACAAAGCAATGCAGTCTCACAATGAAAACAAACTTAGCATTAAAACTTCTCTGCCCTTGAAACTCACACTCATTGAAACAGCATTGAAACCCACATTCAAAGAAAATACATTTTGCCAGTGGCAGATAAAGATTAACTTTGGGCTGTTTTCAAATCATAGGCCCCTTGCACACGAAACATACACATGCTCTTTGATATATCTTCCTGACTATATTAAATTATATCCCTTGTACAATACAGTACAATTGTTAGACGGCAGTTTAAATTTATTGTTTTGAACAATTTTTCGAGTAAACAAAACAAAATGCATGCACCAATAATGACAAAAATGCCCAATTCAGAATATTTTTCCAGTAAACAATGAAACAAAATGCATGCACCAATAATGACAAAACTGCCCAATTCAGAACATTTCCATCATAAAAGTCTGCTCAAACTTCCACCAGTCATCTAAATAATTCCACATTAAAGAAATCTGTAACTAATGAAGAGGTTGCTGCTAGCAAACAACTTTATATTTCATTGTTTCATCTACAAATAAAGTACCTGTTACTCTTGAGGAATAAATTGCCTATGTTGCATTAAAAAATAATAAGCTAGTAATATTGCAATAGGGAATGGATGGCACATTGATAACAGGTTCATAGTTACTAGGTATCTTCACCAAGAAGGATTGCAGCATCCACCCTCTTTACAACACAGTACAGTATCAGCAATGCATCTACCTACTGTGGGAGTAGAACCCACAGCCTTTTGCATCAAAAGCAAGTACACTACCTGTTGTGCTGTTAACAATGCAAGCAGACTCAGCATAAGCAGCGCTAAACTTTTGTTCCCCTGCAGCTCTCAGCTTCTTGTAAAATCTACTTGACACTCAGCTGTATCTCTGAACTTTGCAGCACAAGAAATCTGGAAAAAGCCAAAATTTATTGGGGGGGGGGCAAAAGCCCAAAAACCAGGGACACATTTTAAACATTGCTTGTATAATGCTGGAAAGTTGCTAGAATAAAATGCTGTGTTACCACCATACATTTTACTGCCAAGTATTGAACCCAAGACCCTGTGCAAAACAGTCAGAGCAACATACCACTATGTCAAACTATCTGTTTTGGGAAAGAGAGGAAGAACTGAAACTTAAATGGTACCATTTAGTGAATTCAGTTCTCACCATAGTTGTCAACCTCTTAGCACAAAATACCTGCACAAAGTCAATAATGGGGGAATACAGCCCCCAAACATATTCAGTGAATTCAGTTCTCACCATAGATCTCAACCTCTTAGCAGAAACCACTTAGACAAAGGCAGTAATGGGGGAATACAGCCCCCAGACATATTCAGTGACTTCAGTTCTCACCATAGCTCTCAACCTTAGCACAAAAACATGGACAAAGCCAATAATGCGGGAATACAGTCCCAAAAATAGGGACAAATGTCAGATACCCATATTATAAACTTAGAAAATTGCTAGAATAAAAGGTTTTGTGTTACCATGTACTTTCTGAAGAATATGAAATCTGAAATTCAAATGCCTGTTATTTTTATTTATTTAACATTTGTTAACCAGGAAAGTCTGACTTGGAACAAAAGCTAATTTCCAGCAGAGGCCCAGGGAGAAACACTCCAGACATATGTCTTTGGAAGATGGGAGAACACGCAGACTCTACACAGAAGGCACCCCAGCCAAGAATAAGACCAGAGAACCTGTAGCTGTCAGGCAACAATGCTACCAGTGCACAACTGCACTACTGACTGTCTAAGGTAACAAAAATACAGAAACCACAGATTTTATGAGGAAGAGAACAGAAGAAATACGAGGCAAAAATCTGCAAATTCTTTACAAATGGTGGTGGGTAGGGAATTCAGGCCCTTGCCACCTGCAACCAAGGTACCCATGTGTTCTCTCTAGCCACCAGTATACAGCACCTGGGACATTTTACACAACACACACACACACACACACACACTTACATGCATGGGTCCAGGGCCTTCTGTTGCTGCACAGCTCCATATTCCACTTGATCCCATGGTGAGTCCTTCCATCCCGTGACAGCAGGCCAGCCTGCGGACATTGCAGTCTGATCCCTTTCCAGTCTATGCAGTTGTAACTAACCAGATCTTTTTTAATTTTAAGGATCCCTCCCCCTCTGCTGGTGTATATCAGCTGTCCTAAGGTTACCACCATGTAAGATAAGCACTGACCATCTTAAAGCCACACTGTCTCAGCTACTGAGGTTATAAAATAATGAATTTGGGTTCCGTGTCCCCAGTTTCACTCACTTTAATGTAGAAGCATTTCTGGAGATGAGAACTGAATTCACTCCACACAAATGTATCTGCCAGAAATAATGAGGACATTCTCTGTGGTGGTTCTATGCCACTTGACTGAAAGCTCATTTGACTGAATCGCAAAATGTCAAACACAGTTGACTAAAAACTCATTTGACTGAAAATTTATTTGATTGAATCACAACTGATAGAAAAGTGTAGAAGTCTATAGACAGTATATGATGGTGTCATTTCTGATTATAGCACTTATTAGGGAAGTGTCGAGAAGAAGCATTTGTAGATTGACAATGGCCACTACTGTGTTGTACCCACAGATCTGTAAATGTTTGTGTTTGTGCACCAGCAAAGATTCGGAGTGTGTGGTGTGCTTTCTTTTACCCATGGTTAAGCGATAGTGGAGTTAATACATATAAGTTAAGGTATGGGATAGAAAGACCCCCCCCATATGGGGGGTGTAAGGGGGCTGCCCCCACAAAAAAACATTTTTTACAGTATATTTGTTGTATAGAATGTTTATACCAATTGTGATTCAGTCAAATGAGTTTTCAGTCAATTGTGTTCATCAATTTATTTTTTATTCACATGAGTTTTCAATGAAATGTCACAGAACCTTTGTGGTTTACTGGGTCTGTCCATCCATCACCTCTTGATATCTGTTTCTACTCACCACCAAGTGGCAATCCGATGGCAACTCAGTATTTCTCTTGATTTTCCATGACATACAGCATCCGGTCAGGTGACAAGAGTACAGCATCAACAGCTGAACTCAGGCCTGAGGTGCTCTGATATCAAAATCATTTATGGAAAGTTCTGTGTTCAAAGGTGGTGCTTGCAATATACAGGAAGAAGATAATGCAGAAGTAAGGTATTTACCAGTTTTAGTTTGCCAGCAATCGTATCAAAGACTAGCCAGTTAGTGTGACAGTATTTAAAATCTAGAGACTCCATAAGCAAGGAACTGACACACTGTGTACATATTAGTAGAAGGCCCCCAATGCCTAGTCTCTGGCTAAGCCTTCAGGTCTGGAAAGCACTGTAGGTGTTCTCAATTGCATGTGGGATGCAGTATTTTACCTGCATCCTAAAGCAGGACTTAGTTCACCTAATTAGTCATTTAGAGGCAGTGAACTTGGAGATAATTGTTCACTGTCATAGGATCATAGGAGGTTACTAGGTAAATGACCCTAGGTCCCTTACAAGCCTAGCCAAGTTTTACCCGTATTTCCATGATCAGCACCTATCACCCCTGACCAAGAGGGACATAGGTAGAACCCCTGGGGTAAACTTATGGTTACCTATCCAACTGTCCAGATTACGTTTGAAGAGGGCCAATGAGGTCCTCTGCTTGACATGAAGTGGGAGTTTCTTCTAAAGGTGTGGTAACCTCTGGGAGACAAAGCTGCTCCTCCAGCAGGTTCTATTAATGTCACATACCAGGTTAAGGCCATTAGCGCAAGTACTCCGTGTACTATTTGACTTATGGATATGCAGCATTTCCAATAAAGCAGGGTCAAATATTTCCTTATATGCAAGGCAGAGATCACCTCTGAGTAATCTGTATGAAACAGAATAAAGTGACATTGATTTCAGATGATCCTCATAGGACAGATGCTGAAGACCTTGAATTTTCCTTATGAAGAACCTTTGTGGTCTCTCCAATTGCTGCAGGTGCTTGGAATGGTACATACCAAAAGGGGCATTGTACTCAATTATTGGCCTAATGAGGGAAGAGTACAGGGAGCTTATAACTTCTTTTTTTCTGGAGGCAATGGCCTTACTTATGAGATGAGCAATATAGAATGCCCTTCTTATCACAGTGGAAACATGGCAATCAAAGGTAAGTTTGCTGTCAACCTGTGTGCCCAGGTTTCTCACCACTGAGTGCGGACTTAGGGTGTTGTTATTGATGTGGTAGTTAGGAGGAGCATCACTCTTACCAAAAGGGATAATACATTTTTTGGATTGAATGTAAGGCCATGACTTTGGCGCCAGTCATTTGTTTGTGTAAGTCTCTCTTGTAGGATGTTGACATTGTTTGGAGATTCTATGACCACTCCCAGTTTGCAGAGATCAGCAAACATTGTCATCCACTGACCTTTATTTTTAGCTTGCACTTTGGAGAAATAGATTCCAAACAGTAGAGGTCCCAGGACTGATCCCTGTGGAACACCACTGGTTACAGGCCTGCTGTTGGAGGTGGATTCCCCTATTTCGTCTATATGGGCTCCATCAGTGAGCCAGTTAGTGACCCATCTAATGATATACGGGTTGATACCTCTCTGGGTGAGTTTGTGAGCTTGTCAATTATGCCTGAGTGGGGGATAGTGTCAAAAGCCTTGGCTATGTCTAGGTAGGCTATGTGCACAGATTTCCCCTCATCAAGGGCCTTGGTGACTGTCTTGAAGAAGTCCACCAGGTTTAACAGGCATGATCTCCCTTTTACAAATCCAAATTGAGTAGGGTCAAGTGTTTGGAGGTTACCAATGTCTTTGTTGATAAGGTCCATGATGATTCTCTCCATGGCCTTGCAGATAAGGCTAGTCAGGCTAATAGGTCTATTGTTCCCAGGGTCAGTGGAAGCACCACCGTTGTGCAATGGGATAATGGTGGCCTTTTTCCATTCAGCTGGGACAAAGCCAGTGCTTAGATTATGATTGAAAAGAGTACCCAATGGCATTGCTAATTCTTGTTTGAGCCCATGTAGGATGCAGCCTGGGATGTTATCAGGTCCCATTGATGCTGTGTTTTTGACCTTAGAGAGGGTGTTCACGACCTGCTCTTTAGAGATACAGGGTAGAGGACAGGTGGTAGGGATGTCTTGGGGTAAGTGTGGTGAGGAAGGGGGAGTGAAGTTTTCACAGAACCTGCCAGCTAACAGGTTAACAATGCCCTCAGGCTCGGTATATGTGGTATCATTAACTGCCAGATTGGCACAAATCTGACCCTTTCCTTTTAGGTTATGGATGTAACTAAGAATGCCTTATGGTTGTCCTTAGTTGAGGAAGCTAATTTGGATTCATAGTTAGCTTTGAAGGACTTCACAAGGAGTCTTATTTGCTTGTTTAAGCTGAGGAAGGAGTTTTTCCAGTTTGGGGCTCTCTCCCTTTTACTCTTAGACAGCAATTTTTTTCCTGTTATTGTAAAGCCTGTTAATGGCAGTTGTCCACCATGCAGAAAAGGCAGACAAACAACTAATCATGTCTATAGATAGATTCTATACTGTTCCTATAAAATCGACGTTGCCAGAGGACATCAGTATAAAATGCAGCAGGTATTTACCTCTGCTACAAAATGCCAGATAAAAAAAACAATAGGGTTACCTCTGTAAGTAATACGGGCATAAACTTAGGGTTTGTCTTGAAGACAGCACTCTTTATGGAAATGTATGCACAGTGTGACTAAAAAGGCCTGTAACTCTAATAGACTCTTTGCTGTTGGTAAGGCTACTAAAAATATTTTTTCTCCAAAATGTATTTTAAGCCTGCAGAAGCTGCTTGCCTATAGGTGGCAGTGTTACTTTTTCAGCTCCAACACATAGGTCACATGGTGGGCCAAAGTCTCAAATTGGCAGCCAGGGTAGAAGGTCCCTTTAGGAAGGTTTTGCCAACCTTGAGGAAAAGCAGAGAAGTCAAATAAAATCCCAAGCAAAACAGGGAAATTGCTGTCAGGTGCATGCTTACAGACAAGTAGCTTAGACTAGCCTTGAAAAAATTCTGACAGATGGAGAAATAGCATTTGAAAGGGGAGATAACTGTAAAAGTATTCACCTAGCTGGTAAAGCACAGCCATTTGCCTTTGTAAGATTTTCTGGTGGATGGTTTCTTGGAGAATATTCAAATGGTGACTGACAGCTGTGAAAATTCTCAACTATTGGTAACAAGCAAAACTGAAGAAGACAGGCAGAAAGAGAACTGTAGAAGACAGGCAGTTGACTTCAGGAACTATAAGTCCGGGTGGTGTTTGCAGAATGGGTGAGACAGCAGTACCTTTAACAGGTGAGTGAGTGTGGATCATCTAACCAACATAGGAAAAGGTAAGGAGATCAGGTCTGTCTGGGCCTCCAGGCCAAGAATCAGTTTGGCCTGTTGTATTCCAGTTTTCTGGATAAATGTTACCATCAGAGGAAAAGGGAAGAAAGGTGTAAAGGGGGCCATTTAGCCTCTTCAGCACCAAGGTGTACTTGGTAAAGCTACTCACAGGGGAGCTTAGGGATAAGTGTCTGAAAGACTTTGCCTGACAGGGATACAGACAAGTTGTAAGTCATTGCTCCACACATATGGAAACACTTCTTGACTATCTTTAGACTAAGGGAATACTTGTGATAGCAGCACATGCTCAGTCTGCCTACTAAGGAATTGGCTTCCCATGGAATGGATACCGCTACCATGAAGTAATTCTTCTTTAACTCTTCTGCCCGCTGCCACAGTCACATGACTTAATGCCATAGTAGCTAGAAATATATCTGTTGATATACCAGACCAAGGCCATAATGCTTAATTAGATGGCAATGACCCTCTAAGGCAAGATGTCCTGAAACATTCTCAGGGTAAGTTAAACTGTGCTAACTTCCAGCACACTGATATGGATAGCCATTTACTGCAAAGACCATATACCCTGCACTGCCTGTCTTTTTAAGTACTCCACCATCCTAGGCCAGAGGCAGCCATGGTTACCATGGCTAATGTTGCTGGGATTCGAAAGATGGAGCTCATGAGGAGGTTTGCTGCTTCTAATCACCATTTCCAGCAGGCATGTTATGACTTGGAATTTTTACTGATTGGGTCAGTAGTTGGCTGTGTTTTTCCACAGCATTCAGGCAGTCCTTGATTGCACTTGTCATGTGCAGCCTGGCACAGCAAACCACAAAAATGGAAGTCATCATAGGTTCTAAAGCTCTCGTGTAGGTCTCTGCTTGTACAGACCAATATGAATCCAAATCCAGCACTTTGAACCACAGCAGTAATAAAATAGTTTAGTTATAGGCAAACTGACTCATCACTCACAAGGGTGGAAAATGAGAGGGTTACAGTGAGTTGTCTTTCAAACGGCAGGATATCTGATGTTAGAAGGGCCCAAAGAAGCCTAACTCTTGGCAAATACAACTATGATTTGGAAGTGGTGCATGTCAGAGTAAAAGACATGACACGTGGAACTCAGAAGAATATGCAGTCAGATATGTCACAACTCTCCATACATGTTACAAATACAGACAGGACGCTAGTCCTGAGTGGAATCCTTCCTTCACCTCAAATGATTGGTACAAAGAAAAGATATTTCACTTCAATAATTGGTTAAATAGCTGGTGATAGTCCAGGGGTATACAGTATATCAGCATGGGATAAGATGCCCAACAGTCAAGCTTGCTTCACTAAGGAAAACCTGCACCTCTCTTTTCAAGACTTTTTAATACTGGCTAAAGATTTTACTGCCTCCCCCCATGTCTTTTTAGGCAGAGTCTAGATGATGAACATGCCATTATATCTAGCATAATTTCCAAGATCAGATCACATGAAAGTGTCTGTCAATAAACTGCCTGATTTTGAGGCATTCTTGCATTTGGAAAATATCATGTGTTTTTTTGAATGTTGGTTTAAGTACATCTATACCAGGATTTTATGCTTTTCATACCTTCAGACCCAGGAGCAACTGTGGAGTCATCTTCATGTAAGTCAGGGAACATACGTCCTCCAGGCAGATCCCTAATGACTCACAAACTGAATTACTTAACTACAGATCACGCTATGTTGACGTAATTATCAATTAAAAGCTTGTTACAGAGCACATTCTTTGTCCCTGATGATCATGTAAGATTTCTTGGTGTACTAAATGATCTCCTTATTGCAAAAAACTGTATTATATGGGATGGCTTTAACTACTTTTTAATAAACTGCTACACTTCCATTGTAGGATATGCCTAAAACTTCTCTTGACCAGCTGGTAAATAAACCTACTAAAAGGTACATAATTCTTAACCCGATTCTTACAAACAAGTCTGCTTCTTGCACTGCTTCTTCAGTATCTCCTTCCCTGGTGAAGTCTGACCTTCTACTTTAAAATTTCAAAAAGCTTTTACAGCAAATCTCACTGAATTTAAAAACTACAAACACGCAAGTCTCAACCAACTATACGATGAAATATCAAAATTCACTTATGACTGCACCTCCTCTGAACTTGATACAGCAGCACGCTTTACTAAGGAAGTCTACACCCATTTAGTAAAATATCAAATAGATGTAACTGTCCCTGTTGCCAGCTATGCTGCGCATCCTGTGTCAGCATATTTCACCAATCACAGTAGTGCTGCATTACCTTCATTATTTTCTGCTTCAGTGTTTTACTCATTCATGCTTTTAAACTTTCAAAGTTGTGGTCTTGATGTTTTCAGGTTCATGCTTTTAAAATTTCAAGGTTGTGGTCTTGATGTTTTCAGGTTCATGCTTTTAAAATTTCGAGGTTGTGGTCTTGATGTTTTCAGGTTCATGCTTTTAAAATTTCGAGGTTGTAGTCTTGATATTTTCAGGTTCATGCTTTTGGCATTTAGTCAAATTGACATTAACACATTTTGACAGCCACAGAACTAAACTGTCATACTTTGCTATTTTTAAAGCAAACATAATGATAAAAAGAAAGGTACTAATAGAGAATTAATGAATGTTTGACAATGTAGAGAAAGGATGAATACAAAAGGGGACGATCCAGGTAGGTTTGACTCAGAGATATAGTCATTAGGTGTTTGACCACTGTCAGCTCACAGAAGATGTACAAAAGTTACAGATAAATGAATATGATTGTTTTCCCAGGGACAATACAGTCATACAATAAGCAACTGGCATAAGTTCACAAATTCATAAGTTATATTCCCAGTACTATTGGCCCAAAGGCCATTCAAAAAACATTGACTAAGTAAAATGGGGATTGAATCTTTCATCTTTTAATCAGTTATTCAGGTCTTGTTTGGTTTTTGTTTTCTAAATGTTTATATAGTGTAACTGGTTTGAGGATGCCTATTCCAAATATTTGAAATTGTATTTGTTATATATTGATTCCATAAAGAAGCATGAAGTTTAGACAAGAAAAAAACTGACATCATGATGCTTATGAGATAGGGAACCCTCACAGCTAGATAAATTCAGTGTCGCCTGACTAGATTCATCCTAAAAAAACCCTTAAAGGCTAAAATAATGTTTCCTCACAAATATCCATATTGAAGAATAAATAAATTTAATTTATGACACCTACCAGAATAATTTATGTCCTTCAGTAATGGAGAAAGGGCACTGCACAGATTCTAACATGGACAGTTATTTATTAGTGTACAGAGAGAAAAAGGAATTTTTATATTCCAAAATAAATCGTTTATATATATATATATATATATATATATATATATATATATATATAAAAACATATAACTGTTTTATTTTTTGATAATCTCTTATAGACAATGATTTCAACATTATTCCCATAAAGCAAAATGCTTTACTACTAACAGATCTAATATGTTTATCAAATGAAAACTTTATATTCATAATTATACCAAGATCTTTATATTCGTTTTTTACACCTAACGCTATGCCATTTACAGACAGGGACTGCCTTGGTTGCAGATTACTGAAATATAACACCTTACATTTTTCAGTGCTAAACTGAAATCCATATTTCTTAGTCAATATGCAGAATTCATTCAAGAAGCCATTAATACCACATAAACTGTCATATGAAGATGTCATTACAATCCTGATTTTACAATTATATGTGTATTCATTAGATCAGAATGGATGATTTATGAGTGAAGTTGAAAAGAATGGTTTAAAAGGAAAAGGTCCATGTACCAATTCCTGAGGAACATCCAGTAACTGATAATCAGTGAGATATAGTACCTCTGAATGATATCCACTGTGTACGACTGGATAACCAGTTGCCTAGCCAATTGATTACATATGGATTACAATTATTTCTCAGTAGAGTTCTACATATAGAATAGTGGAGCAAAGTATCAAACTCTTTGGTAAAAATCAAGGTAGACAATGCCTGCAATTAAACCAAAGCCCATAGCACTGCTGATCTGGTCATAAAACTCTACCAGATTGGTTAAAGTGGATCTACCAATGGTGAAACCATGTTGACTAAGGTTAAAAGGCATAGAGTTATATGTTTCATCAAGTAGAAAATTAATAAAGCAACACTCAAAACATTTACACAGTAGAGAATTCAAACTGATAGGGTCTCTAATCCCTTATATCATGCTCATGTCCCCTTTTAAGTAATTGCATTACTAAGGATTTTTTCCATATACTAGGTAAAGTACCATTATAAAGCAGACTACTAAATACTGACTAAAGCATATAATGCAGGTTATTAAATATGCCAGAAATTTATGACTCAGGAATATTATCAGGTCCCATTAGTGCTTTCTTGACAGTGGATTGATGCAAAGGAAAGTAAATTCATCCCCAGTCTGGGCCAAAAGAAAGCGGACATAAACAGGAAATTACAGTGCAACATGCAACATAGTCTCGATAACAGCAAGCTATATACATAATACACTATAAATAAAACCACAGTGTTAGCAAAACATAACACTGTGATATCATAAAACATACAAAAGATGAAACTACCTTACTTTACTACTTCAAAAAATAATTAAATAAATCCCCAAAAAAACTTTAGCATCACAACAGTCCTCCCTGAGGTTGGGTGGCGTTCGAAAGACATGCGTAAATGGGCATGCCTTCGTTGAAGGTTGGACGTTGAGCTGTCACCTCGGCGTTTGTGAAAATCTACTGCCAATCATTAGTGGACCGGAGTTACGCTGTGGCGACCCCTAACCGGGAAAAGCCGAAAGACAAACAATGACAACATCAAATGTAAGTCTGTATACATACGCAGATCATTTGAAAGATACTTCTATATACTGTTGTATTCTGTGAAATAAACTTTCATAGGAAATCATTACCACTAGAGAACCTGTCAACCCCCCCCCCCAAAAAAAACAGTAGTGTATTGATAAACAGGGTTCAAATTACATCACTACACATTCTGCTTTTAATGCTAGTGCCAAAGCAAATTCAAAGACTTGGATAAAAATCACGTACCAAACAATGACAACAGTGAAACAGAAATTGAAGACTAAACAATCCAGTTTTATTGTTATATAAATGTATGGCATGGCTTCAGAAACAATAAATAGTGTGTGCCCTGCTAGACACTACTGCTAAACCACTACATTTGCATGTACTGTTTTGGGGTTTTGACGCTCTGAAGAGCAGCAGTAGATTCATCAACTTTCCTTCTCCTTAGTTCTTGCTTATAAAATTTATTTCATTACTTTTTTTTATTTTATTATTTTTTTCCATGTTCAATTTTTAATTGTCACAACTTTAAACTGCCCTCATAAGACACTAATTCACAGGAAACACACATGGGACAGCATGATGGAACATGGTGTTTCATGGCACATGTATTGCATAATTCAGCCCAATTCAGTATGGTTGGAATTCAAAAAAATTCAAAGCAATGATACAGTGCAGCCTGTACTATGTGATTCATAAAGGATAAAGACCACATAGCTTTAACTCCCTCTTTTGTCACCCTATGTCTGCTGACCATTTAACTGGCTAATGTGATCATGCCCATTCTGCTACAGATAGAGGCTGCCCACTGCATCGCTTTCATCCAGGAAGGACGTTTCTAATAGGACATTTCTTAATTTTTTTTCTTTGCTATATTTTAACTGCCCAAGCATGTTCTGGAAAGTAACCAAGAGGTGGGTACTATCTAGGATGTCATTCACTCAAGCATGTAACACATCCCATCCTTAGCCTTGCCCTCTTGGAAGCAGACAGTTCCTGGGAGGTCTCTGTTCTGGACCTTAGATACATCAAATGGAGACATACACCTCAATACATGCCCCTTTACCACCACCTCCTAAGGACAGGTGAGCAAGCAAACACTCTCCATTACTCTCTCACCCCAAATGACTCCACCACCCCTCAGGGTTCAGGTGAATCCCACTCAGGACCCCATTCCTATACTCCAAAGCAGGCGGCAGCCTTAAGGCATGCATGTATTAGTAAACAGCCCTGATGATACAGTAGAAGCAATAAGGTATGCCAGTTAGATTAACATAACAGTTAGATGGTGCTCCTTAAGGAGGGCATGCTTTAAATCAACCTACACAGAGCTGTAAAAGCGGTATATGTACATGTATATGTACATGTGTATGTGTATGTATATGTACATGTATATGTGTACGTATATGTATATGCACATGTATATGTGTATATGTATATGTACATATGTATATGTATAAGTATATGTATATTTATATCTCACCTTCATCATCTATTGTAGGCATGATTCCCACCTGTAGGATGCCTCATGTGTCTAGTTACTAATCTGCTGATTGTCTAGGGCCATCTTCTACTACCATATAACTCTTAGAACAGCAGTTGTTTTACTTGTTAACTAGGACATTGCTTTACAATGACATGACCTTTAGAATAAATTGCAGGGTGCTTGTTACCAAGGCTGGAGCCCTCTCACCTCCAGATTCTTAGAAAGAAGCTATATTTGACAGGTTTGACCCCCACTCGTTATGAGTTTGTTTGTTTGTTTGTTTGCTTGCTTATCTGTCATACTGTTTTATTTAAGATTAGTTTACTGAGATAGTGAACTGATCCAGTTTGGCCCCCTGCTTTACACTTCATTAGATTTTTTTTTTTTGACATTAATGTTAGAAAATCAGTGAATCTGCTTTTCGATTTGCTGATTTTTGAACATTTAAAACTGTCACTGTTTTCATTTTCGTGGTTAAGATTAGCTCATATGAGCAATCGCACCACTGTGATACGGCTTTGTAAAGGTAAACCCACACACACAAACACACACATACATACACACACACACACACACATATATATATATATATATATATATATATATATAAAACATTCTCACATATATATAGACACACATGCATATGTGTATAAATGTACACTAACTCAAACAGTGCTGCACCTCAAAGTAAGGAGAAAACTCCGACATCCCACGATCTTGGAATTAGTATCTATATTTTTCCTATCTGCACTTACCCTTCTGCTGTTCTGAGGATGGCAGTTACAAACCGTGAGCTTTCAAAAGGTATCTGACTGCCACACTTTTACACTAGCACTGAAGTTGGGGTCAGTATGCATGCATCGACGCAAGCATTATGCAGCTTTAACAGCCATTGCAAGGGGACAGGGAGGTTATGGACTTCCTTAACTGCCACCACAGATGGCAGCACCACTGTTCAACTGTCATCCTTAAGGGAGATAAATGGGCTGGATGGGGTCTTGTCACTAGAGGGGGAATAAAGAGGCCAGACAGGGCAGCCGGAGGAGAGCTGATGGTCAGCACGGGGACCACAGTAAATAAAAAACAAAAAAGATGCAACAGGTACATAAGAATTGGAATTAGATGATAAAAAACTGCACCTGACATAGACACTAATATATACAATATAAATAACATTTTTATTTTCCTGGGTTACCCAGTAAGCTTATAGATGCCCACCTTCCAAGGAGTAGTACAGTTCTTTAATGCCATGCTAATTATCTGTGGTACAACATGGCCAATAATGGTATACCAGACTAAATCACAAATATGCTATTTAAATGTGATTGAATTGTCATGATGTACATGCCAAAATAAACATCAAGGAAATATACACAGACAAGGCAAAGGCAGGACAAGCAGATATTGTTATATCTAGTCCTAACAGATGGACAGGTAACAAAAGTGCCTCCAGACACACACGCCTCCTTTATTATTATATGGTTTATGGAACAAGCAGGTCACTGTGTTATATTATTAGAAGTGGGGGCAGCTGGGGCCACAGGAAGGGATGTCTACATCATAGTTTATGACATGTGGCTGGCTCCAGAGGTATACCATTTTTTTTCTTTTTAATCTGGCACCTTACGTTACCATGCCACAATATGCATGATGGGAGTTTCAGTATTCCCATGTATGCAATCCTATTCTGTTTTTGCTTCATGAGGAAAACATTCAAAAATACCATCCTAAGACTACCTGCTTTCATTGCTGCACATAAGGAAAGCTGAGATAACTCAACTGCTGAGCTCAGTTATGACCTAGTTTCAAACAAGTAATTAAACAAACATGCTGTGAGTAGCATCTCCGAAAAGGACCACCAAGCTCCAGACTAGACCTACAGAGCATACTCACTGAAATAATTGGTACTTTCTTGTTTTCACTATCTCCTTTCCAAAACAAGGGTATTTCAATCACACCACAATGAGAATCTAACAATATACCATTTATTTTAAACATATTACTGCATTGGCATTTTCTACATTAAATTATATTCTCCCAGGCAGTACAGAGCAATAACAGACCAGTCACTCTCACTCTCTGTGACATTACAAAATAGAAACTACATCATATTAAGCTGTTTTCAAGTTTGTGCCCACCTTTCTTCTTCTTCCCTGCTTAGTTCTTCTTTTCTTCAACATTTCACAAGTCAGTGGGTCCCTTTGACAAGACATATGGGATTACACTATAACCTCAGAGGTGGCATATGTCTGGTATACAAGACGATCTCGGACCCAGCCTTGATGGGACTGTTGCATATTCGCAAGTCAAGCTCCATTCGAGTAACCCACATGCAACCTGGTCTGTGACATCAAGAGGACTTGTTGGTGGGACAGATTTGTGTCCCAGAGACTTCCTCATCTGTAAAATAGACTCCTTCTCCGTGTTAAGCAGAGTACTGCTTTACCCCTCTTTAAGCGCAATCTGGATAACTAGATGGGAAATAAAAAATACATCCCTGGGATTCCACCTGTGTCCCTGCTGATTTGTCTAAACATAGGCTAAACTCTTGGCTAGGCTTATAAGGGCCTCAGGGCCAATAGTCTAGTAACTTCCCATGATCCTATGACTCAAGTGAAGAACTAACTCTCTGAACATAACTGGGAATTCAACCTGGTGAAAAAATTAAATCAACCCATCTGCTAATGTAGTCTGAAATCAGAAAAAAAGATAAAGTTAACAGTGAAATAAAATACTAACACATTTCCCAAACAACATTAAATAATAGTTCATAATCCCAGAGCATATCTTAGTATCAGTTTTTCAAAGCCTATTTAAGAAGGCAGAAATTCAAAAAATGCTTTCAAATTAATTTGAAAGAACAAATCACCATGGAAATAAATAAAAAAATCTAGGCCGCAAGTAAATAGGGCAGTATCACTGGAAAAATCTTAACCATGTCCCACTTGCCCACTCCGCACATGAGGAGAG
Source organism: Protopterus annectens (assembly GCF_019279795.1). Classification (NCBI taxonomy): domain Eukaryota; kingdom Metazoa; phylum Chordata; order Ceratodontiformes; family Protopteridae; genus Protopterus; species Protopterus annectens. Next base: position 285,023,905 of record NC_056735.1, on the reverse strand, counting down.
CAAATATATGCAACTAATAATACCAGATCGCTAATTGGGAATCTATCAAGAAATGCCTGACATTTGTTCTAGGAGACCTTTACACAGCTGTTTCAATGCTGCTGAAGATAAACAAAGAAGAAATGAAAATGATAGTTTCTTAAAATGTAAAAGCAGGGACATCTCGTAAGAACACAGAAATGAATTAGGAAACCAGATGCTGCACGCATTCAGTCTAGTTTCAAAGCACACACCTAAGTAACTGCTTAAGAAGGGACACATTATCAATGCAAACAAGAAAGCTAATGTTGGCCTGCTAGTGCACAGGCATTTGTAATTTCACTGAGAATGGCCCAGGTTTTACTACCAGTAAGTGTGCAGGACTGACTGAGAAGTGGAAACATGACACAGCTGTAAGCAAGTTCTGTTTCAAAACAGCATTTATTTTATTTATTTATGTGTATTAACTGGGAATATCCATCTTGGCTGATTTCATTTTCTGAGGATTCGAAGGGACAACAATACAAACATATATAAAACACCCAGTTACATATAAATAAATATACAGGTATGAGAAGAAAACTGTGTAGTCAACTAAACTGACAAACGGAAATCTAACTAAACTAATGAGAGTTACACTACAGCTAATTGTTATTGTCTGGTGAAATTCCCCTTTAATGTGTGTTTAAATTCAAGGCTCTTTGGACCTTAGACTGAAGGGAAGATTGTTCCAAAGTCTACCTATATAGTCTGAGTAATGTGTATTTCCATATCTTTTTGTGGATTTGGGGATACGTATAAGACAATCACAGCACTAGATGAAGCACCTGCGAGGTTTATAACAAGTTAAATTGCTGCTTTTGCAAAACAGGTCTACATCTTCTTAGTCTTTGTGACAAATGAAGCTTTATCAAGACAAGGCAATCCTCACATTCAGGACAGTTTCTACACAGTGGAAGACAACCATGTTGTTCTCCATGATGCCCTGTAGCAAATGTGGAAATGCTGCATTAATGGTGACTGTAAGTTAGTGAGCAGGTTTCTGAATAAAAAGAGCGAAAGATGGTATATACACAGTTATAGTGGTTTTTCTTGCACTGAGCAGAAGGAATATTTTGACTCTGTAACCACATTCTAGTTTTATGGTTTTTTTTGGCCAACAGAGAACTTACACTTAGGTCAAACTTGAGCTGATTATCAATAATAACCCCTAACAGTTTGGTGGTGTCTGCTCCCCCCGAATTCCTGAAGCATAAAAGAGGAGATTTTAAAGTGTCAGCTGAAGATGAATTCAATAATAGTTCATCTATAGCATGATGTCTGTTGCAAACAGCACAGCCTTTGTCCTTCCAGCATTAAAGTGCTGTCCTACACATGAAAACTATGACTGCAAAGAGCTGACACTGTATTATAGCTTAGTATTAACAGCATGTAAAGTGGTATCACTGCTAGACATGACTGTACTGTCTGAAAATTGTACTATGCAGCATGTTCCAGAATGACATTTCTTACGTCACTGAAAATAACTGCGTGACATGCCATAATAGTAAGCTTTGCATTACTGCAAATCAGCAGACAGGGGCCAGATTGTATTATTCCAGCTTAGTGACTTCTATCTACTGCTTTAGTAATTAGCAAAGCACCTGCTGCCACTCAGTGACAGATTATAACTAGACAGACTATTAAGCAATGTTATGAACACCTGTATTAAAACTTTTGAATAATATAAAAATATAAATATATATAAATAAAAAAAGGTGTCACTTCACTGTTGATTAGTAGAGCATATATAAATCAACATCTATAAATGTTGAGTCTCTTTCATCTGCAGCTATGTCATGCCTGAAAATAAGTTTATAATCATTACTTAATGGGCGCAATTTTCTCTCATTAAATTCACATTCTGCACATAACATTTATTTAGCAGCAAGTCATGTTTTTTGTGCCTTTGGCCGAAGTCATGGTTGAAAAGGTCCTAGGACCAACCGACTTAACCAGTTAGTAAATAATTAAATAAAAAAAAGTTGCAGAGGTTGTGAGGCACACATTCTTCTGATAAATCTGATAGACAGGATATTAAGGCATGAATCCATAATGAAGTTCTCTGTATGTCTGTTCTCACCCAGCAGCCTGGGAAAATAACAGCCTTTCAACAGAACCAGTTTATAAAAATAACTTCATTCTAAAGGACAGAGCTGCATGATATAAAATTAAACTACTTAAGCATAAGCATGCATTTTTCTGCTCCAGGTCAAGTTCAACTTTATTTAAGTGCATAAACCCAAACACTTTACAATTTCGTAAAACAGAAATAACAATAAGCATTAATTACAACAAATTAAAACAAAATGGTATGAATATCACTAACACCAACAGAAAACATTAACAATTGTGGGAATAAAAAATAGTGATATACAACATTCAAAAGCATGACAGCTTCTAATTGGCAACATCTAATTAGAGGAAGTAATCAACCATAAAACATTTCAAATAAGTGAATCTTTAGTCCCCCTCTTAGAGCTGCCCAGGAAGTAGTTTCCAGAAAAGTGGCTCCTGGGGTCTGAAAGCGAGGCCACCAGAAGACTTCAAACTGTAGGATGAAGGAACTAAATGACTTGTGTACCAGAACACAGAGTTGTGCTAGGCTTGTCCCAGGACAAAAGGTTCTGTAGACAATGTGGACCCAAACCGTGTAGAGCTAAATAAACTAGAATAACCACCTTTTAAATGATCTTCTGTTTGAATGGTAACCTGTGCAGATGCCATAAAATCAGTGTAATATAATGGTTCATGACAAATTAGTGTAAAAAATTAAAGTTTTGAGTTCTAATGAGCTTCTTCCTGCAGTTCTGGGTTTGATTCCGATAGCCTCCATTTGCCTATTGTGCGACTCTGAGCAAGTCACTTAACTAGACCAGAGATCCTGGACTTCCCCTGAAAAAGGCATTTGTGCCTACATGGGTTTGCCCATTTAACAGATAAATAATAAAAACAGTAACAATAATTCAAGCAAGCTGTACTCTAAACACAACAGTGGATAAATGGTTACACTTTGTAAACAACATGCCACATCTGCCTAACAATATACTTCAATTTAACCATGGCTACCTGCCTCACACCAAGATTAAACTGGCTTCCTTGCATTCTATTTAGGCTAGTACACTGAATGACATGGGCACTTATTTAGCTACAGTTATTAAATACCACAGAGTTCATTAACAGAAATGAAAGCTAACAATGGTCAAATGTAGTGTGAAAAATCGTATTACACTAACAAGCGAACAGAAATGCTGAGCCAGTAAATATGAGACTTACAAGAAATGAATCAAGAAAGTAAAGACATAAAAATGAAGTGGGGTAAACAACAGCTGGAGACATAAGGAAAAGTTTCAAGAGTAAATAATATTTGAGGTCAATCATAATAATAAAAAGTGTGCAGATTATCAGGTTCCGTAAGAACTAGAGAGTGTCTGGAAATGGTAAGTGAGTAGCTGGGGGTAATATTTAACAAGGTGATACCCAGTAGTAATACAGTTAACCAAAGTATATCACAGTGAGCTTTGTAGATGAGTAATAAACCAAGACAGAGTACAACACCTCTTTTGGAATGTACCTCACAAGACATCTGCAGCAGCTGGAAAGGCCACAGAAGTACCTCACAAAGAGGATTACTGGCCTCAAACAGATGCCCACACTGACTGTCTCAAAAGACTCCAGCTTTACTCCGTAGCATATCGCCTAGTCCAAGGTGATCTCTGCCTAACATATAAAGCTATGTCAAACCCAGAGCTGTTGGACATGCTACACCTAAAGAAATCCCAATCCCTCCGAGCTACACACTCTAGGGACCTAAACCTTGTCACCACAATAAACAGGACATGCTGGAGGGATAGATTCCTGTCCCAGAGACTTCCCATACTCTGGAACAAGCTACCTATTTATATCAAACAAAGCTCCTCATTAGCACTCTTCAAGAAAAATCTTGATGAGTGGATGGGAAATAGGAAATACACTCTGGGATCACTTCTGTGGCTCTGCTCGACAGGGGCACAGGAAAATAACTTTCTTGGGTGGCGTAAGCCAGGGAACCTTGTTAGCTAGGCTTACTTAGGCCCTTGGGCTGGTAGCCTAGTACCTACCTATGAACCTATGGATAAGAAAGAAAAGGGAAGGAAAATTGTGGTGGGATGGTATTATAGATGTGTGTGTGTGTGTGTGTGTGTGTGTGTGTGTGTGTGTGTGTGTGTGTGTGTGTGTGTGTGTGTGTGTGTGTGTGTGTGTGTGTGTGTGTGTGTGCATGTGTGTGTGCATGTGTGTGTGCGTGTGTGTGTGTTGTGGGGAGATAGAAGGAAAAGTCTTGCATCCAGAAGTTAATGTATATTTGAGACTAATGAAGGAACTGTAGTCAAAGTAATCAGAACGTAGAGTAAGACGATAGGGTGCAATTGCAGGGTATAGTTAAATGAAGGGAAATACCATTAGTGCAACAGTTTGAAGATGAAATGCTGAGAGAATACAGATAGACCTGTTATGCTGATGTTCTTTTATGGTTTTGTGGGTGGAAACAGCAGATTGTGTTCACAGAAATTCAGCACTTAAATGTATTTTATTCAAACAGAGAGAGTAAAATGAGGCAAGGAATAAAAGGGGTGGGGGTTACTTCCACACAGTTTTCACAGAGATTTGAAACTCAAAACATCAACTAACAAGACTGCATATTATGAAACAAAAATATAGCTGAAAGAATCAGGTCAGGACAAAACTGGATAGATGCGAAGTACAGTTTCTTGTTACAGAAAATAAGACAGGGCATCTGAGGTGCAAGTGAAGGGTAGATTCAAAGGTGTAATGTTACCAATGCAAGGTTTATATTTATCATGGCAGGGATAATGTATCTTTTCGCAAATATATTTAGGATTCCTCCGTACTTTGCTTTCAATTACACAGTACACACTGTCAGCATCAGGAACAATTATTATTTCACCCGATCATTAACTGCAGCAAATTGGTAAACACGTTCTGGGAATGATTATGTTTCATAGCCATCAGCTTTGTTTTTATGATGCTGCAATGCTAAAGGAAAGCAAATTGAGAGCAAGGCAATGGCAGATTGCAATAAAAAAAGAAGCTAGGTATCTGCCACACTGAAGATGCTCAGCTCACAAAATCTAGTAAGAAAGCACTAATTATGTACATAGAAAGATGTAAGAGACGGACAAATCACATGCATATAAATGGTTAGGCTAGAGACAGGCAGTACAAACAGATACTAATGCCGAAGAATGCTCATTATGAAGAAAGTACTGCAATATACTGCTTTGTTCACAGGCAGTTGTTTTTGGACCCCATACAACATGCCATTCTTAAATGTTATCAGTGTAAAGAAACTGACTATCGCAATAAGGTGGGATCTGAATACCTTGTGAAGGCTGGCTGAATAAGACATCACTCCAAAATAGGGAGTCTTATGGACTGCCTGAACTCTTCAAAGAAAGACAACCTCATGCAGGCCATCCAGTGTAAGCACATGCCTAAACCTGCATAGTTAGCCATAGCATCAATACAACAAAAAAACAGACCAGGCCAAATGGTAGTATACCGCGGAAACCATACAAGAGAGGGTCTTGATTAGCTTGATTCCTCCTTAAGCTCATACTCAAAGAGAACAAAAAACTTTCCTGTGCTTGACCCACAAGGCATAACTGCATGCTGGTCAAGTGAGATAAGGGATCTACTCCATAGGGCGGCAAATAAAAATAGCCTCTTGTACACCCAGTCCATGGATTTAGACTCCTTGCTTGATTATTGATCCAATCACCGGTGGAATCCCCCAAAGTTCTGTGCTGGGACATCTCCTGTCTGGCATCTACTTTTCTGAAATAAAAGGCAATACAAAAGGGGTCTAGCTGACTATGTATGCAGATGACTGCAAGCTAGGAACAGTCATTGAGTCCCCAAATGACTTAGCCATACTACAGGAAGGTTAGCCTCAAATAAATAACTGGTGCCAAAGATGTATGATTGTATCCTTTCAGAAGTCATCTACTCCAGGGAACTATCACAATGACAATACGCCCCAAAGAGATGACCCAGTTGTTTGGAATTTGGGAGATTATGTGGACAGAGACCCTTCTTTACTTCAAAGAAAATTTTTTTTTTTTTTTTTTTTTTAACAACTTTAACTCACTTGAGCTCTCAACTATGGGGTATCTCTGTATCACTCAAATATGTGAGATATCAACCTGCACTTCAATTTAATGTTTCATTCTCTGCTACAATCTAGGTAAAAAAAATTCTTGTTTCAATTTTGTATTTCTTCCTTGCTATGTAACAACCTTTCTCTTAAGTTATGTTTTAATTTTGTATTTCATTATATTTTTCCATGCTATCTAACAACTTATATCCCATCTTTGTTTTATATCATGTCACCAGCTTCTTACTGTTTATTTTTTGCTTTTATTCTATTGGAACTTTTCTCCTCTGGTCTCCACTGAAAATGGGCTTTTGGTTGAGTTGGATCAACCTGGCTAACAAATGTCAAATGAAATACATACATACATAAATAAATAAATAAAACTTTTGACCAACAAGTGTCGATTGTTGTAAGAAAGTCCTTCTATGCATAGCTTATAAACAAAGGGATTGTGTCTATATCTAGGGATACAATTGCCCCCTTTACTTACCCCTCATTAGGCCAGTAACTGCATGTAATGCTTCCCTTTGGCATGTATCTGTCCAGACACATGCAACAATTGGAACGCCCACAGAGATACGTAACTAAAGGACACAAGGCCTAAACAGCATGCCCTACATGGACTGACTCAAAGCTCTGTCACTATACCCAGAATCCTACAGACTGCTAAGAGGTGACCTGTGTCTGGCATATAAGGCATCCTCTGACCCATTATTGATGGATTTACTGCACATCAGCAAGTCAAATGGCATCAGAAATACTTGGGCTATGGATCTAAACCACTTTTGCAACATCAACAGAATGGTTTAGTGGAACAGGTATATCTCGTAGAGGATACCACTCTATGGAAGAAACTCCTTATCCACATAAACAAAGTTCATCCCTGTGATTATTGAAGTGTAACTTAAATCTATAGATGAGAAACAAAAAAATTATCCCAAGACTGCCACCTGTGCTACTAATGGACAGAAGCAGTTCCTTAATGCTTTATCCCATACATGGGTCCTCTCAAATTATCTATATATGATCCCAGTTATTTTCATTGGGGTAATACATAATTATTGACCATGGAATGGGAAAGGGCAATCTATAACCAAATGGGATAGGTTATTTTGAGCACAAAAAGGCAAACTGGCTGCCTTAAAATAGCTCACAAGGGCAGCAAGCCTAGTACCTACCTAAGAACCTATGAATCTATTAATCCTGTTCTAGAAGAATCTATTGATCCTGTGCTAGACCTAAGTCATCATAGAAGAGTCTACTGCAGGATTCCCAATAAAGATTTTACTCTACTCAACTGTGTAATTTACCACACTAACTAATGTACATTCTTGGGAGTCAGAGGAACAAAAAGTAGGTGTTTTCAGGCTGCATAAATGGTATCCTTAGTAATAATCTTCACAGAAGAGATAACTCAGTACTCCTTCCTTCCCAGCTATTATAATAACATTTCTGGGAGAAAGGAATGGTAACCAGATGTAAAACCTTCATGTTCTTCAGGAGCCCTGTGGTTTCTCCATAAGAAGGGTCATGTGGTAGAAATCTGTAGAGAAGAGGCCTGATTATCCTTACCCATCACTGAGATAATGGCTTTTTGGTCCTATAACTCCAAAATGGAAGCCAAAGGTGAACATCTTTCTCCATTTTTAGGAGAGCTGTGCTCATATTTGGATGCATATGTGTGACTGAATAAGACAGGTTAATGCAGGCTGTCAGATAAAAAGGACCAGTGCTCAGGAACATACCTACTAAAAACAATATGGAGACTTAGAGGCATACACCAGGTCCAATGTTGGTAAGTGGCAATTTAAGGATGAGTTCCTGAAATTATATGGATTGGCTTCATAAGTTGAAACTAGGACCAGAACCATGGACATTGCTACAGGGAGACTTTCAGGACTCTACTTAACGTGAGACACTAAGCCCTGCTGGACTTAAGAGAGCAGATGGGCAAAGAGTCATCAGTCCCAAGTGCTACAGCCAGGTGACTCAAGATGCTGGTCCTCAGGAATCAGAGAGTCACTACCAGAAGTGTAGTGCACTCAGCCTGGATGCTGCCCCTCCCCCAAGCAGTTACTGCAGGATCAACTGCCTCCACGCTGCTCACTGTCCACCAACCAAAAGGGAGGCTAGATTATTTTCCCTATCAATATCATTACTGCAGCAAAGTATTTTGATAAAATTATGCTCTAGATGTATAGCAGATCGTGTACTGATTCTATTATTGTTAAACATAATTTGCAATCCTTGCAAAAGGAATACTTTTATTGATATTTTATTACTAGATGAATATTATGCCCAGATATAGGAAGAAAATTAGGGAATACTGGGAGAAATGTGATACATATGACATATTATATTCTTACATCTAGGCTGGCACTTTTATTCAGTTTTATATATGTAAAATATGAGAAGAGGGTTACATTAAACAAGTAGATGTTTCAGGTACAGCTAGTTCATTAATTATTAAAGGAGAACCATTACAAGAGTCTCATTCAACGTTGGAATTGCAATATACTAAGTAAACAAAATAAGTCATCAGCTTTCTCTTATAGAAAATATCTTTATATGACAGCTAACTCTGAAGGTAAATACTTTGCTGAGATTTTGTCACAAGCACCTCTGTTTAAATGTGTTACACAAATATGGTTAGAAAATACTTAATGGATCACAAGATATAACACAGACATTTTTGTGTTATTGTGATAAAATAATCTATTACGATAGATCAATTCTTCAGGGAAGTGTAAATTTTATTGCCAGTTATGGACAGTACCATTATCATATGCCATTAATAAGATAAAGATGAAAAAAGTTATTGATGTTAAGTCATTTCATAATAATAATAATAATAATAATAATAATAATAATAATAATAATAATAATGTGTCCCTGATATACCCTAATATACTCTCCATTGAGTTTTTTTTTTAAGTTCATCAGGCATATTAATCCCATATTTATTAATACTGTTTACTGCACTGGCTACTTTTGGAACTCAGGCAGATCTACATTTCTCACTTGCCAAAGTAATTTTTATTTAAAATCCTGAAAGAGCACAACATGGTTGTACCTATCCTTAATTCTAGTATTCTTCTATAGCTTAACTATTTTGCTATTTATCAAAGTCTTGAAATCACAAACATTAGTTCACCAACTAAGTTTCCACAAGCTTATTTAACTATTCCTTCAAATTCTCCCATTACCCTAGCTATCCTGTACCATGAGGCTCTGCACCTCCATTCTAAAACTAAATTACTCACCCTACCCTCAAAACAGCCAAAGGTAACATCCATCAATAGAACATTCTTTAACAAATATTTACAGCTGTTACTTTATCTCAAAGCAATTTTAAATGATGATGATATCCATTCAAACCCTGGACCAAATAGCCAATACTCAAAACAAGAATAAAACAAAAGAACCCACCAACAAAACCACACTACCTTCAACACTTACTAGTCAATTAACTTTCACTGCTATCAATATTAGAAGCATAAGAAACAAAATCTTAAAACTCCATGCTATGGATTGCCTTCCATAAACCCAATACCCTAGCCATAACTGAAAAGTACAGTTTTGTACCTACCATAAATGTAGATGTTCGAGTGCTAATACAGCTGCAGTAATCACATATGGGTTCTCTGCCGTCAGGCGGTCCCTCGGTCGGCCGAATTCCAAAGTCTTGGCCCGGCGTCGGTTGTTGTCGCTTTCTTTCCTGACGTCAATGCGACAGGGGTATATAAGACACAGCCGGCGCCATATTCTTCAGTCTTTTCTTGCCCCAGATGTCAGGTGCCCCCAGAAGGAAGGCAATACATAAATCATATATAAAAATATATGCAAGCAATGCAATGTAATCAAAAAAACAGTAGTTGCAAGCAAATACACCATAGGAGGATAACCCAATTAGGTTGTAAGAGGAGGTGTTAGCCACAAGTCCTTTACCAAGAGGGGAAGGAGGGAGGGAAACCTGTACTGCAGCTATATTAGCACTCGAACATCTACATTTATGGTAGGTACAAAACTGTACTATGTTCATCGTGCATACAGCTGCAGTAATCACATATGGATAGAATCCCAAAGCTACGCACAGGGTGGTAGGCACTAGGTGAAACTGGGATGAGCCAGAATGCCCTGCAATACAGCAGTGGCAAAGCCTGCTCTAGTTTTGGAATATAAAGGCAGGTGGTAGTGTTTTGTGAAGGTATGCACAGAACTCCAAGTGGCTGCCTCCAAAATATCTTTGGTAGGAACTCCTCTGAGGAAGGCTGTAGAGGTAGCTGTGGCCCTGGTGGAGTGGGATCTGATGCCTGTAGGGACAGATTTCCCATGATAGGAGTAACAAAATCGTATGCAGTGGCCTATCCATTTTGAAATTGTCTGTTTGGTAACAGGCTTCCCTTGAGCTCCTACAGCATAGGACACAAAAAGCTGTTCTGATTTCCTGAAAGGCTTTGTTCTGTCCAAATAATAACGTAGCTGCCTATGGATGTCTAAGGAGTGTAGCAGCCTTTCCCTTTTGTTTTGAGGATTGGGGTAAAAGGTAGGTAAGTGTATGGCTTGATTCAAAGCTACCCTGGATACCACTTTAGGCATAAATGACGGATTGGTTCGAAGGGAAACCCTGTCCTGATGGAAGATGAGAAAGGGCTGCACAGCCATGAGGGCTTGTAGCTCCGAAACCCTACGAGCTGAGGTAATGGCCAGAAGGAAAGCTGTTTTCCAGGACAAATATTGCAAATCTGTTGAGGCAGCTGGTTCAAAGGGAGGAATCTTAATTTTTCTAGAATGTAATTAAGATCCCAGGCTGGCACTGGTTGTTTCCTTGGTGGTCTTATATTCCTAGCCCCTCTGAGGAACTGTCTTAAAAGTGGGTGAGAGAATAACGGTGGATCCGCATTGAATTCTGCAGAAACGGCTGAGGCATGGATTTTTATGGAGGAAAATGAAAGCCCACTGTTCAGCAGCTCAGCTAGATACTGTAATACCTGAGTCAAATTTAGTTTTCTAGGATCCTGGCCTTTTTTCTCATTCCAGGAGCAAAACCGTTTCCATTTTGTGGAGTAGGCCTTTCTAGTTGATGGCCTTCTGGCCTCCAGAATGACGTCCTGCACCTCTTTGGGGAGTAGGATTTGTTGTGGTGTTAAGGAATTTTCCATGCAGCGAGATTGAGTGTTTTCAGCTGACTGTGAAGAGTTTTGTAACTGCGCTGAGTCAGCAGAAGAGGCATTAGAGGTAGAAACTAGGGAAGAGTATGTGTTAGGCTCCTCAGAAGTGGGTACCAGTGCTGTCTTGGCCAGTCTGGAGCAATCAGTATCATCTTCGGTCTGTCTGCTCTTGCTTTCAAGAGCACCTTGGGCAGAAGAGGCAGAGGTGGAAAGTGTACACTGTCCATGCTGTCCAATTGAATGAAAGGGCGTCCACTCTCCAGGCCTTTGGATGGAAGGTCCTTGAACAAAACTTTTCCAATTGATGATTCCTGTGGGAGGCGAAGAGATCTATGTCTGGCCTTCCCCACGCTTGGATTATCTGTGTAAACACCTGAGGATGCAACTTCCATTCGTGCGGATCTGTCATATTTCTGCTTAGACTGTCTGCCAGCGTGTTTTCCAAACCTGGCAAGTACTGTGCTTGATGTTCGATTTTCCATTCCAGAGCCAAGTTCCAAAGTGTCATGGCTAGTCTGCACAGGGGGTATGAATGTGTTCCTCCTTGTTTGTTTATGTACCACATTACTGTGGTGTTGTCTGTTCTTATCAATAATTGTCCTGGATGCAGGAGGTCCTTGAATGCTGTAATTGCATTTATCACTGCTAGCATTTCTTTTTGGTTGATGTGAAGGTGCTTTTCCTTTTGGGACCATTTGCCCTGAATGCACCTGTCTGTCATGTGCACCCCCCAGGTGTAATCTGAGGCGTCTGTTGTGATGACTTGATTTGCTTGAGGCTTGCAGAATGGGAGACCTGTGTTTGTTTGACATGCTTGGGCCCACCATAGAAATTCCTTTTGCAAACATGGAATTATTGGTATTATTGTTTCCAAATTGTGGCTGTGCTGAGACCATAGTTTTTTTTAGGTACCATTGAAGTTTTCTCATATGCAACTTTGCACATGGGATTAGAAGAATGCAAGATGCCATGAAGCCCAGAGCCTGCAGGATTTTCCTTGCAGTAAGCCTGGTACAATTTGCTAGTATTTTAAAGTACTGAGTTAGTTGCCCCTGTTTTTCTGGCGTAAGGTAGGCCATCTGGGTGTTTGTGTCCAAGTTGGCACCCAGGAAAGCTATTTTCTGAGATGGTGTTAGCCTGGATTTCTCTTTGTTGATTGTGTATCCCAGAGAATTCAGTAACCGTATTGCATAAGCCAGATGTTCCAGAAGTTTGTGCTTGCTGTCCGCTTGGATCAGGCAGTCATCCATATAAGGGTAAATTTGTATCCCTTGTAGTCTGCAGTAGGCGAATACTGATGCCAGGCATTTCGTGAATACTCTGGGCACAGTAGATAAGCCAAAGGGCAATGCAGAGAATTAATAGTGGATTGAACCTGCAAGAAATCTGAGGTATCTTCTGCAGCCTTGTCTGATTGGGACATGCAGGTAGGCCTCCTTGAGGTCCAATGTTACCAGCCAAAACCCCTTGCCCAGCATGGGAAGAAGCTGCTGTAATGTGAGCATCTTGAATTTTGGTACGAGTAGAAGTGTATTTAGGATGGATAAGTCCAAAATGGGTCTCCAGTCGGTTCCTTTCCTTGGTACCAGAAATAGTCTGGAATAAAAACCTTGACCTTGTTCATGAGTAGGTACCTCTTGAATAGCTTTCATGTCCATGAGTTTTGAAATTTGTATTTGTGCCTCTGCCCTTTGATTGTGTGGCAGGTTTGGCATGCCTCTCATTTTTGGAAGAGTGTGAAAATGAAATCTGTAGCCTCTGTTTATAATGTCCAGGATCCATTTGTCTGTTGTGATAATATGCCAATTTCTTGTAAATAATGCCAGCTTTCCTCCCAAGGGAGCTGCCAGCTGAGACTTGCTTGGCATGAAAAGGAGGAAGTCATTGGGTTTGTTTTCTGTATTGTTGTGCACTGTCTTTGCCACCTCTTGGTACTAGAGTTTGCCATTGTCTGCCTCTATATGATCCTTGAGATTGTCCTCTGTCCCTTGTGCGCCTGTATCTACCTCTTTGGGGCTTGTCCGTGGCTGGAAAGGACCAGTTTTTAGAAGGCCAATTTCTGCTAAAACGAGGTGGTTGTACCTGTAGAAAAGCCTTGACCGCTTGCATAGATTTAGCTTTTCTTCCATTTACGTAGTATCTCCTCAGCATTAGTACCAAATAGTACATCCTTTTGTAAAGGAGCATCTAGTAGTTTAGCTTTAACATGATCAGGCAAGCTTTGTTCCCTAAGCCAAGCATGTCTACGAATGACTGATCCTGTAACAGCAGCTCTACTTGAGGCCTCTAAGGCATCATAGCCACATTGTAAGGTGTGTTTACCCACTTGTTCTGCACTATGCATCATATCCTGCAATTCCTTCAAATCTGGTTGATCAGTTTGAGACATTTTATTTCTTAATTGAGATAACAGAAACTGCTGGTATTTAAGCATATGGAACTGACAATTTAAGGCCCTCATGGCTAGGGTGGCCGAGGTGTATACCTTTTTCCCCCACCTTTCTAAGGATCTAGATTCTCTTTCGGAAGGTAGTGGATTCTTGGCAGTAGAGGCCTTCATTCCCTTGGGGCCTTGAGAAATGGTTTCAGGGTCAGCATTATGGCTTTTGAAAAGAAATTGGTGAGAGTTAGGAACTCTGTAGTACCTATCAGGTTTGACTGGAATCGGAGGCAGGGAATCCGGACTAAGACAAGCCTCCGAGTAAACATCATCAAGTATGTCCAAGACAGGAGGTATAGCCAGCGGTCTGTGTTGAGGTAACAAAAGAAATTCCCTAAGCCTTTTCTTGGAATCAGAAAAGTCTTGGCCTTCCCAATGGAACTGCTCCCTCAAGGTGTGCAAGGTTTCCCCAAAAGAGAAATCCTCTGGGGGAGATACAGAAGGAATGGACTGTTCTGCATCCGAATCTTCATAAGGGGAGTACGAGTGCTCCTCTACATCAGAATGTTCTGAGAAAATGGAGCCCTGTTCAGAAGAGGGAGAATCTTCCTCCACTCTGGGTCTCTTGTCTGGAGGGGGTTGGGAACCCCTGATAAGGGTAAACAAATCCTCAGCCATTTTAAGCATCTGCTTTTTAGGCATGGGGCCTGGGGATGGGCCCTGAGCAACAGGCCTCTTGGGATGCATGGCTGATTTGGACTTAGTGAAGGCCTTAATGGAAAAGGAAGATGAGGGCCTAAAGACACCCTGGGTGGAAGTGGACCTGTCCACATTAGGAGACTCAACACTCACAGTGGTTCGGTGGTTGTAGTCTGAGTAAGGGCCGAGGCATCTGTGGTCTCGGGCACAGAAGACACCGCCAAAGAAGTGTCGTCGGTAGTCAGGGACTGCAAAGGTGTCTCGCTGAGAACCGGACCACGTGCAGTCGGTTTTGGCGTGGTGTCGGTGGAGACCGCGGGCCTCGTGTATCGGTCCTTGTCCTTGCGTTTTTTGGACAAAACGGTAGTCGGAGTCTCCGACGACATTTTATAATCAAAGGCTTTACCAAAATAATGTTGGGCGAACTCCACCCGACGCTTAATAGTGCGTTTATTGAAAGTAGCACAAAAGCGACAGCCCGAGACGTCGTGGTCTGGGCCTAAACAAGGTATGCAGAGGGAATGGAAATCCTTATGCGGTATTTGCTTCCCACAAGAAATACAATTGTTAACTTTGTCTGACATCGGTCTGAGGCAAGAAAAGTTTCCCCAACGGGGTACTTAGCTTTAAAGAAGACTTCGGTTTCCAATTTTTCATAAATTCAGGAGCTGGCCGACCGGCACTTGCGAACTGCTTCTGCTTCGGGCACCGCGCGGCAAAAAAGACTGAAGAATATGGCGTCGGCTGTGTCTTATATACCCCTGTCGCACTGACGTCAGGAAAGAAAGCGACAACAACCGACGCCGGACCAAGACTTTGGAATTCGTCCAACCGAGGGACCGCCTGACGGCAGAGAACCCATATGTGATTACTGCAGCTGTATGCACGATGAACATCTTGGTTAAAACCAAACATTACTGATACTGAGATACTACCATCTGGCGATAATATAATAGGAAAAGACCTCAATAAAGGAAAAGAGGCGATGTTGCATTAATGTAACCAAATCACTATAACTTAACCCCATACAACACTCCCATACCACAACTCAACAAAGCAGAATTTATAACATTCCTGAAACTAAATAAACAAAAGAAAACATGCACTATTATACTGCATATTCCTCCTGGTGGTACCATTAATATACTAGAAGAAATCCTACACTGGGTCTCAAGTTAGCATACCTCATGAAACAATATTGTTAAGAGATGTCAACACTGATTGGCTAGACTTCACACTAGATGCCCCAAAATCCATCACAAACATCTCTGGCTTTAAACAACTTATACAGAACCTAATATAATCAAGCTCTCTACTGAACTGGATTTTAGTTTCTAACCCTACAAAGTTTATTACCAAAGGGACTCTACCAAACTGCCTTAGTAATCATCTTTCTAACTTTGCTAAGCACACATACAAAACATTCCAAAACAACAAGCCTTTAAAACCATCCTTAACCCATCTAAGTTTAACTCAAATACTTTTAATGCCATGCTCTTTTCAATTACCTCAGACGTACTAAAATCATCAGATGGTGCTGAAACTAAATACCCTAGAAATAAGAGATTAAATGCAAATGATGTACCATGGTTAACTAATATCACAAGAAAGCTAAATACAGACAAAGTCTGGTGAAACTGACTAAGAAACAAAACCTCCACAAAATCTCGTAAACTACAAAACTTTATGTAATCAAACAAAAAACAAATAATATTTGACAAAAAAATTAATATAAAAAATTTCCAAAACAGCAGTAAAAGTTATCCAAATAAGGTTTCCCCAACCATTAAAGAAATACTGTAACCTAGACAAAAGAAAATACTAATCCATCTGCAAATAGCACAGCTACTGGAAAATGGCTGAAAATCGTTCAACTTAAGCTTAATCTCAAAAAGACAAAATTACTACTTTTCTTTCCTAAAGCTCAGTCCCATGAAAAAACAACTTCAAAGTACATTCTCCAAATAATACTAATGTTGAAGCTACCACTCAGACTAAGCTATTAGATATGACACTAGCCAGCAACATTAAATATGATTACCATATACAAAATGTCATAAAAAATACAAATCAAAGATTAGGCTTAACCTACAGCGCCAGAAATTTCTTGAACCCCACGTCTAATGTCACCTTAGGAAATAACCACCTCCCGCCTTCACTTCTCTATGGTGTTCCCATTTTCACAAACCTCTGAACCACTCTTACACAAAAACCTGCACAATATCAAAATGAAGTTGCTAAATTTGCTACCAGTACTCACCACCATACCCATCACTGTACTGTACTAAAAGCTCTCAACTGGCTACAATTACCCAACTATTTAAAATATGCACAACTACTCACCGCATCGAAGACTATTCACTATGCTAACATCTGTACAGCCCTAAACAAAACCTTACAAAAATATTCCTCCAGGTGCCTGCTGCAATCAAATGACCAAACAAAAGTTACTGAACATAAACCCCCAAAATCTGCAAGACTCTCTTTATACTTACTCTGTTGGTAAAACCTGGAATTCTATACCTAAAAACATCAAAACAGAGGCCTCCTTCAAATCCTTCAAGCTCTCTTTAAAAGACTACTTAAAAAAATGGATGCTCATGCTCCTGATATGCACCAAGATTGATATTCACTTACTTTTCTTTAAGGTCACTATACCTTCCTGTCTTGTAATGCCCTGAACTTATAATATATCACTAAATCCATATCCAAAATCTCTCCTCCTGCCAACCATGTACCTATCATAAAAGTTGTTTCACCTTCTTCTACCACAGAATAAAACTTCAAACACTATCATTAAAACTGCATTCTCACTTGTTTAACAAATATCTATTGTACACATTTTAATCATATTACTATGTACACACAAATAGTGTTATGGTCTCAAATCTTGAGCAGTCTGGGACTCGAGCTACTGCATTAAACATGTTTACAATAACAAAAAGTTAAGCATCCTCATCCCCTAACATCAGGATGTTATCAGAACTAAAAAAAAAATCACCTCCTTGCCATCACTTTATATCATACCAACCTATTAAGCTATTATTGAAAGATCAGTCAATCAACATCTAAACATTTACATAATAAATTAATTCAAGCTTCACCATTCATTTAAAGATAGACTTACACCAATATTAACACCATTGTAAAATAGTATATAACAGTGTATATGAAAATTGTTCTACATTATTTTATTTATTTATTTATTTCAGTTTGATGACTGGGGAGGTCCACTGGGCTCAGGAGCCCATTTTCAGTGGAGGCCCGGGGAGAAAAGCTTCACATTACAAGATACAAAGATAAAAAGATATAAACAAAATACAAAAGATAAAAATTAACATAAGATTCAAGGTACAGATACATAAGGATGCAACCGTCAGTCTACATGGTATGAATGCTGGTAATTTGTGATACAGAGGCAATAAAAGGAATGGTGTTTACATAACATATTATTCATATATTGAAATGGATGATTAAAGATTACAAGGAGTCTGAGTCTAGTAATGGCAGAGTGGTAGAACAAGCATAAATGTTAGGGAGGGGAAATAAAGGGAGAGCAAACTATTTACAGTATTTACATATATACACAGGACAACAGTAACAATAAGTAGATATGAACAAGGTTGACAGTAGTAAGAAATTGAATAGCATTACTGTTAATATGTACAGTGAGGAGGCTAGGTGGGGAAAGTGCAGTTGCACTTCCACTTAGAAAACAGGTAGGGATGGAGCAGTGTTTTGAAATTATTAGGATTTTCTGTCAATCTTAAAGAAGGAGAGAGAGAGTTCCACTTTTTGGCTAAGGAAAAAGAAAGGAGGTGCTGCCCGGCAGGTCGTTTTGGTTTGTGGACATTGAGTAGGTTTAGGTGGACCGAACGAAGTGGCCTATTGGGGGTATATGGTTGAAGGATGTTGGATAGTGCAGGACATTTAGAGGGTTTAATAATAGCCTGTGGGCAGTGGTAAGTTGGAGGTAGTCTAGAAGGTTGGGGAGTTCTAGCCAGTTTAGTGACTGGAGGGCAGAGCAATGATGGGAGGAGTGTTTGGCTTTGGTGGTGAATTTAGAAATTTTGTTATAACAAATTTCCATTTTTGAGGAGGTGGAGGTGGATAAGTTAGTTAATAGAGGGGCACCATACATTAGTGAGGGAAGAAGATAGGTAGTGGCAAGCGTTTGTCTAGAAGGAGAGAGATAGTGGAAGTTTCTGTATAACAGGCCAAGTTTTTGATGTGTTTTCATAATGTTGAGTTGAACATGGATGTCAAATTTTAGGTTTTCATCAATAGTGACCCCAAGAAGTTTGGCATGGGGGACAATTTCTATGGTAGAATTTTTAAGGCTTCTAATTTTGAAGGTCTTTTTGTCAAGAGGGAAGGATTTTGTAGGGGGGAAGAGTAGTATTTTAGATTTGTTTGCATTTAGAGATAAGTGATTATGGAGCATCCAGTTCTCAGTGGCAGAGAAGGCATTTTGTGTGTGTGCTAGAAGTTCAGGGAGATTGGTGGCACAGCAGATTAAGGTGGAGTTGTCGGCGTATTGTACGATTTTAGTATTTGGGATAGCAAAACTGGAAGTCATTGATGAAGATATTGAAAAGCATGGGGCCAAGAATGGAACCTTGGGGAACTCCAGTGGGTGTAGGAAGGAAGTTAGAGGTGCCTTTTCTCCATTTTACAGCTTGGGATCTGTTGGAAAGGTAACTTGAGAACCAGGATAGTGTATTGTCAGAGAGGTTAAGGTTAGAGAGGTGACTAAGGAGATGAGTATGGGAGACAGTGTCAAAAGCCTTAGAGAGATCAAGTAGGACTGTTGAAACTATTTTGCCAGAGTCACGAGCATGATTGACTATATCAAGGAATGAAAGTAGAGCAGTTATAGTGCTATGGCCAGGACGGAAACCATGTTGGGTGTGAGAGAGGAGGTGGTGTTTAGTAAGGAAAAGCATTAGCTGAACATGAACGCATTTTTCCAGTATTTTTGATACTGGGGAGAGGATGGCTATGGGACGAAAGTTTGAGGTATTATTGTTTATACCACCCATATGAAGGGGGTGTATAAAGGCAGTACGCCACAGCTTAGGGACATATGATTCCTATATGGATCGATTGATTAGGATGCTAATGGGGAGAGCGATTCCATCTGCAGCAATTTGTAAGAATTTAGATGGAACATTATCTGGGGCATTTGAGCAAGGTTTCAGTTTGCTGAGAAGTTGTTATATATATGAGGTAGAGACTGGTTTGAGTTGAAAAGTGGTGGGAGGATTGGGTTTAGAGGCTGGGGTAGAGTGACTGAACTGTGAGGATGGGTTAATAGGGAAGGACTTATTTAGTTCAGCTATAGAATTAATAAAGAAGGAGTTGAAAAGAGTAGCAATTTCTGTGTCGGATTTGGTAGTATCAGGGAAAGGATTATTTTTGGTGCCTGAGTTGAGAAAAGAATTAATGGACTTCCAAAATTGTTTGGGGTTATTAGAATGGTTGGCTTGGAGAGTCATGTAGTAGGATTGTTTGTCTTTGTATATAAGTCTTTTAGTAAGGTTGTGAAGTTGTTTATATTGAAGTAGGGTCTCAGGATGTTTATTATGCTGAGATAGTTTCCAGCATTTGTCTCTCTGTCGCATGAGTTTTTTGGTTTCCCTAGTTAACCATGGTGTGAATTTAGATTTGATTCTTATGGTTCGAGGAGGTGCTTGGGTGTTAAGTATATTTAGGAAGGTAGAGTTAAAAGTTTCGACAGCACTATCAAGTGGTAAAGACTTTAGATTATTCCAGTTAGTTTGTTTGAGGGTATTAGAGAAAGTTACAGGATTAAAGTGAGTAAAGTTGTGTGTATGTAGGTATTGATGCTGGAGGGGGGAAGACTGGGTTGCTCGGTGGATGAAGGCTGGCAGGTGGTCACTGAAAGAGTCAGGAAGGATTCCTGAGTTCAAGATATTATTAGGGTGGGTAGCTAAGATCCAGTCAAGTGTAGATCCTGGAGGATTGCTCTTGTTGGGTCTGGTAATAGAATTGGTTAATTGAATAAAGTTGTAAAGATTGACGGTTATGGCTGAATTTGGGTTATTAACTTTGTTCCAATCGATATTGACATCCCCTAAAATATAGGTCTCTAGGTTAATATTAGTTGAGACCCACTGGAGGATTTCTTCAAGGGTGATAGCATTGTTACCTGGGGGAATATAGAGGGAGATGAAGCAGATACTTTTGTGAGTATTCATTTGTAGTAAACCTATAACTAGTTCAGCATTGTAAAACTGTGGAATAGGGTTTGGGTAAGGAGTAATGGGGAGTAAATTGGAGAATATCAAGGCTACTCCTCCACCTTTTCTGTTTAAGCGATCAGATCGAAGGGCTTGAAAACCAGGGGGAAGGATTTCAGAGTCAGAGATGGTAGGTTTTAGCCAAGTCTCAGAGATGGCTACAATGTCAGGAAGGTTATGGTGAAGCCAGGCGTGGAATAGAGTAGATTTATTTCTTAGACTTTGGGCATTGAGAGTAACTATTTTAGGCTTTTGAGATTGGTGGTTTTGCTACATTTTGGGAGGGAGAGATTGTTAGTAGTGCATTTTGGGAAGGAGAGATTGTTAGTAGTGCTAGGTCCAGGGTTTGGGTGGATATCGCCTGATTGGAGTAGGTGGAAGAAAAGGAAAATAGTAGGATATTTAGTTTGCCTTTTGACTCTTGTGTGCAGTAGATTAGAGCCTTGGGAGAGTAATGTATTGTAGAGATGGGTAGGATCTTTGGTTTGAAGTAGTGGAGAGGATTATGCTGTAATAGAGAGGATGATATGGTATGGAAGTGAGTTGTGGAGTGGTTAGAATTTGGAATGGAAGTTGAGAGGTGAGACCAAAAAGAATGGGGAAGAGAAGAGGAGGTATAGGAGGAGGTAAGGTGCAGTGGAATTAGAATTAACAGCGCGATAAAGGGGATTCGAAGAGTGAGAAAGAGTGGAGAGTACATAATGTGAGTGGGTAGAGAAAGAAAGATAAGGAAGAATGGAGGGAAAAGTAGGGTGAGAGAAAGAGACAGAGAGCAGGGAAGTAACTGTGGTGTAAATTGTGTATGGAGTGGTTTTACTAAGTGGGAGGATAGGAGGATGTATTTAAAGGGAGTGGCCTATGATTGATGAGAGGAGAGGAGAATGGCGGGAAGGCTAGTGATTGGTGTGGATAGAGAGGGGAGGGGTTAACTGGAGTAATAAATGTAGGTGGAGTGGGGGTGGGTGAGATTTGGGGGTAGGGTAGGGGAGCGGAGTGAGCCAGGGCTTAACGGAGCGGGTAGAGACAAAAGAGTAGAACAGCTCAGGATGAACAATCAGTGGATTGCAGACTGCTCAGGTAAGAGAAAAGTGCAGGTGAGTAGAGAATAATAAAGTGAAGTAGTACTGTTCGGTGAAGGAAAGAGGTGATTACAGAAGAGCAAAAGATATATGAAGAAAGGATGGGGCAAGGTATGGGCAGCAGAATGTTTTAAAGAAATGTATAGGATAGCAGGAGCAGGGTATAGACAACAAAACTTAGGTGATGCAAATTATAGGATAGCAAGATAGGAAAGTGGATGGGAATAATTTGAAATTGGACCACTGAGTACAGAGGAGGGTATGGCTGCTGGCAGTCCTGGCTAAAAACTAACAATTATAAGCTACAAGACATAGTAATCTTAAATGTCAGCTTTTCTGCCAGGTTTAGGTGAACACATACTTTCTTTCTTTCTTTCTTGGAAGAGCTCAGAGATGAGACTGCAGGTAAAATGGAAGGGTCCTGAGATTCCAGATATTCAAATTCTCAGCCTCTAGTGGAAGGAGGGCAAGCTGGAGAGCAGGGAATGAAGAGGGAGCAAGACTAAAAGTAGTAGAGAAAAATGAGACAATTGACCTTTAATTGACATTAAAACCAGTTCAAATAAATGGAACACATAAAAAAACCCTAAACACTTGTATTTAAAAAAAAACATTAAATTATGAAATTATGAAAATGTAGGTTAAATAATGATAAAATAAATATTTATGAATTACAACTTCACTGCCTCAGCTTCAACAAACTAAGGAAGCAGCATCATTTAACCTTGGCTTCTCACTTGGATCTAATCTCGCCTGCCACAGTAATTTCCTGTATTCCAATGTTTGATCCCAAAGTCCCCCTCTTAGATTTTTTATTACTCATTCTAAAACAAAAAAAATAAAGTTTTTGTTTCTCCACAACAAATACAATACTATATAGGGTATTTATCTCCTTCTTGTTGTTAATTTCTTAATAATATTCATAAATCTGTCTGTTAAGGGGATACTCAGTCTTTTGTATGTATATATTACTGTATGAATATATTACTAGAATGTGTCAATTAATATCTGCTCTCATATCATGTAAATAATGTAACTTATCTCTGGAGCTTTTCTCCCTGGGCCTCCTCTGAAAATGGGCACATACCCAGGCAGACCACCCCAGTAAACAAATGTCAAATAAATCATTTACAAATCAACAATTATAAACCAATCATTTAATTAAACAGCAATTATAAAATGTATACAAAGCTGGTCAATATTTATATTTTACTTTTTCTCAGAAAAATAATACACCCTAATTTATGTGTTTTTACCAAATAAAAGATACCTGTGTTAATCATACTCTACAAGCTTTAAGGCACTAGGTTTCCTCCAATTATTACCCACAGGGTATGGATGTGGCACTCAGTGCAGGAGATGCTTGTAGCTTATAAAGCATTTGATATTATTAATAAAGAGTGTCCTTCTCTACTTCTGAAACAGAACACATTTCCTGATACAATATTAAATGTAATTCAAGCACAGTTTTTAATATGTCTTTCTATGTAAACGTTAAAACATTTACTGGTGAACGCTTCTGATGAGGGCCATATATTTTGAGATATGCAACGGAAAGGCAGAGTAAAAATATACTGGTAATAAATATATCATAATGAACTTTCACTCATTAATTTTGGAAGTAATTTTAAAAAATTTTATTAAATTAAAAATCTAAAGAAAAATCATTATAAAGTTGTCACATAACTTTTGAAGCATCCCACTAACAGTATTACTAATGCTACATGTGACAGGAGATAACAGTACTTCACTACAAGAATTTGTTCAGTGAAAAAAACTGATACTTAAAACAATCATCTATGACTGTGTGTGGGTATATCAGGATTTACTCACGGATGGTGTGGTTTGGTCATGAAAGTGAGGCCCGAGTGATTAAAGAAAGGCAACCGTGGGTAAGTCCCGATATACCAATACACAGGAGTGAATTATTCCTATTATACTATTTCAAGCAATTACATTATCTAAGAAAGAAACTGCTTAGCTTTCCTAAGTAATGGGTTTGTATAAGTGCACTTTATTCTTCTGCATTGTCTCCCCTATACTGATGTACTGAGCATGCATATGAGAGTTACATTCTCACGTTCGCACAGAACATCAGTGCAATGTAGGAGATAACTGAATTCCTGTTGCTGTTGTTTTTTGTTAACTGTTAAAAAATAGAGTTTTTACGAGGGACAGAACAAAAATATCAGGAAAATCAGGAAGGTTTTTCTTTGTTTAGTTTTGCAGACTGTACCTGATTTTGCTTATATTTTCCTCTGTTCCTCAGCATATACCAATAGAAAGGTCTGGTTGCTCAATGGTACTTAGCTGTCAGAGTTTTTCCTACTGGTATATGCTCAATTTACAATGGGCAAGCTGGTTGGGTTGTCCAATCAGAATGCTCATTTCTGAATACTAATGAGCCTTTGTTGTATAATTATTAATTGTTTCAATGGGGCAGTCAATATTAGTGTCTCTGCAGATAACACCACTGGCTCACTTTTCCAGCAAGAATGTGTGAGTCCTAAAGTGCATTTTGATTCAGTATAGTACCTATAATGGTGACATTATAAAACACATTGTCTCAGTATAGTACCTATAATGGTGACATTATAAAACACGTTGTCTCAGTATAGTACCTATAATGATAATATTATAAAATACATTGTCTCAGTATAGTAGTATAATGGTGACATTATAAAACACATTGTCTCAGTATAGTACATATAATGGTGACATTATAAAACACGTTGTCTCAGTATAGTACCTATAATGATAATATTATAAAATACATTGTCTCAGTATAGTAGTATAATGGTGACATTATAAAACACATTGTCTCAGTATAGTACATATAATGGTGACATTATAAAACACATTGTCTCAGTATAGTACCTGTAATGGTGACATTATAAAACACATTGTCTCAGTATAGTACCTATAAAGGTGACATTATAAAACACATTGTCTCAGTATAGCATCTGTAATGGTGACATTATAAAACACATTGTCTCAGTGTAGTACCTGTAATGATAATATTATAAAACACATTGTCTCAGTATAGTACCTATAATGGTAATATTATAAAACACATTGTCTCAGTATAGTGCCTGTAAATGGTGACATTATAAAACATATTGTCTCAGTATTGTATCTATAATGCTGACATTTCAAAACACATTGTCTCAGTATAGTACCTATAATGGTAATATTATAAAACACATTGTCTCACTATAGTACCTATAATGGTAATATTATAAAACACATTGTATCGGTATAGTACCTGTAATGGTGACATTATAAAACACATTGTCTCAGTATAGTACCTATAATGGTGACATTATAAAACACATTGTCTCAGTATAGTACCTATAATGGTGACATTACAAAACACATTGTCTCAGTATAGTACCTATAATGCTAATATTATAAAACACATTGTCTCAGTATAGTACCTATAATGGTAATATTATAAAACACATTGTCTCAGTATAGTACCTTTAATGGTAATATTA